>NC_079148.1:146143514-146189036 GCF_945859685.1 Eupeodes corollae | reverse complement strand
TCATTGTCATCAAACCAACTAAAACAACCAGGCTTAGGGGATGATATTGTTGTAGTGGAGGTTGCAAGAGGAGTGACTTTCAATATTTAGATGTGCTCTGTGACAGTTGTAGCTAAAATCTGGGAACTAAACAACGGTGCTGCTGCAGCTGCTAGTACATTATTAGATGTTGGAGTTCAGTCGTCGTAGTTCCAATTAGTCTTTTACTGATATAGCAACTATTTTAGTTTGGTCAAGATGAGGTATACCCCAGACCTATTCTTGCCCTCTCATGTTCAAATAAATAAACAAATTAACCTCTAAAAACAATATTCTCGCACACATGAGTAATCTTTGACACATGTGAATAACTTTATTTGTACTTCGAAATGCTGTTCTTTATAAAACAATCACGGTGCAGGTTAGGTTAGGTTGGAGTGGCTGTCCTATGAGCCAGTGTCCCGTTATTACTCCAATTGTAGAGCTTATACTTTGTCTGCTCAGTGATATCAAGCCTTTTGACCGTTTTAAGTCAATACGTGGCCATATTTGCTTGGTTGCTAGGCAGGTGGTACCTACTTTGTGACCATCTAGCATTTGTTGTTTCTAGAGAATATTTCTTGAGAAGATATTTGCATGTAGCAAGTGGTGTTCCTATGTTATGTTTTTGTCTAACATTAGGCAGAAGTGTTCCGTATTTGGAGAGCTCATCGGCTTTACAATTTCCTGAAATGTCTCTGTGGCCCGGCACTCAAATGAGGTGAATGTTAAACTGTTCCGTCATCTCATTCAGAGATGATCGACAATCGTGGACTGTTTGAGAGTTTGTGGAGACAGACGCGAGAGATTTAAGAGCGGCTTGGCTGTCTGAGAAGATTCGTATATCCTTACAAGATATAACATTTTCTTTGAGCCAGGATAGTGCTTCTTTAATCGCCATTACTTCTGCTTGGAATACACTACATTGATTGCTAACTCTATATGGTAGACGGAGATTCAGTTGTTCTGAAAAGATACCACTTCCAACTCTGTGATCGGTCTTTGAACCGTCAGTTGAGAAGTGTACCGCATCGTCTTCCAGGGGTCTCTCTTCTTCCCAGGAGGATCTTGAAGGGATGGACACATGGAAGCTTTTACCGAATACCATTTTTGGGGTGGTATAGTCTAAGCGATCTGGGAAAGATCTGAAACTGTTTAGAATAGTAGTATGTCCAGTATTGTTAGTGGTCCATTGAGAGGTGCCTCTAAGCCTTACACATGAGTTGGCAGCCACCGTTTTGGTGAAGATGTCAAGTCGTGTTAGGTTTAAAAGCACTTCCAGTTCTGCGGTTGGTGTTGAGCGAAGTGCTCCTGTGATGCACATACCTGCTGACCGCTGGGCTTTGATGAGCTTATTTAGATTTACCATCTTGTCCAGTGCGGGCCACCATACGACAGCTACATAAATGAGTATCGGTCTGATTACCGAAGTGCATAGCCAGTGGGTTATTTTTGGGGAGAAGCCCCACTTTGATCCTATGGCCTTTTTACAAGTAAAAAGCGCTACAGTAGCCTTTTTTACTCTTTCATCAATATTTGCCTTCCAAATTAGTTTTTTGTCTTAAATGAGTCCCAAATATTTAGCTTGGTCGGAAAAGCTTAATGGTATGAATTTTAAATCTTCTCGAAAAGAGTATTAATTCTGTTTTGTGTGGGTTAACGTCCAATCCAAATTGCTTAGCGCATTTAATAAGCCTGTTTGGGGCATTTTGTAGGAGTTCTGAGAGAACTTGGGGATGCTTCCAAGATACGGATATCGCAACATCGTCAGCATAGGCAATCACCTTGAAACCCTCTGCTTCCAATGCTGTAAGTAGGTCGTTTACTACCATGTTCCATAAAAGAGGCGAAAGAATTCCACCTTGGGGAGTGCCTCGATTCACCGATCTGGTGGTAGTAAAACTTCTCATGTTAGAAATTATTGTCCTGCTTTTGAGCATGAGACTTATAAGATCTATGAGTGATTTCTCTAATTTCAGCTCATTCATTGCTGTTGTGATCGCCTGGTAACTGACGTTGTTAAAACCTCCTTCAATATCTAGGAATGCTACTAAGTTATATTCACGGTGCAACCAAAGTGAAAAAACGCTAAGAAAATCGCCAATTTACTATTTTTTCTACTTAACACACAAAAACAGTGGTGTCGTCGATCTGTCACTGCGTCGACTAAAAGGTACTATGGCTGCGCTGCGTCAGGCGCAGTAACGATCTTAATTTTTCCAATGGTTCCCAATTTAAGATGGACACCCCGTCTTGCCCGCCACCCCGTCTTACCACCCCCTCTCCCCTAGTTATGTTTCAAAATCCATTTTTGTTAACGATAATTTTTACCAATTTTAGTGGCATTTGCGTACTATTTTTTGCAGATTTTAATTTTCTTTAAAAAAAATGTGCTGTTGGATTTTTATACAAAATATACTGAATTTTGAGAAGAACATTTTCTGTGAGATAAAATTTATATGAAGCCAATATCTCAATTTTTTGAAAAAAATATTTGAGCCCAAAATCTATGTGTACCAACTTCTAGTAATGTTTTATTTTGGTTTTTATTTTTTGTACAAAAAACTGTCAATTTGATTTCAGTTCTCAAAATTTTACCAGATGTCTAGCGCCATTGCTTAGTGAGATATTTAGGGTTAACCGAAATGTTCACCTTTTTTTAAATTGCTATTGTAAAAAAACAACCCACTCAATTTATTTGAGTTTCCTCTCTGCATCTTTTTGTTGTTTTATTTGTATAACAAAATATATTTGAAGTCGATATCTCTACTAATTATTGAGTTATGAACGACGAGAAAAATTTCCCGAACGTACGGGAACGAAGAGACATCTCTCTAAAAATCTTTTATTTCGACTCTAAGGACCTTGAAAACGTCGAGAAATGTCAACATTTTAAATTCGAAAAATCGGTCCAAATACAATAACTTCCTATTTGAAGTAAAAAAATATATCGAAATCCGTCGAGCTGTTCCCGAGTTCAATCGAAACTAACTTACAGCAATTCATTTTTATATTTATGGATTTGAGAACAATTTTCATAAATTACTGTAGGATTGTTTTTACTACATTTAAGACTATTTCCCCGACTGTTGACGCTATTTTACAAGAAATGAATTTAATCACTAAAAATAATTAATTAGTTGGCAGCGCAACTGTTCGTAGAGAACTAGGAAATCTTGTGACTTACAACTCTCTCAACCGAGTAATGTCCGGAATGGAGGGGACCTACAATTTATATGCATAATCCAAACGTTCTATTTAAGAAAACACTTTTTATGACATGCTCTTTGAAGATTTGTCAATTCCTTAATTTATTATTTTTTAAGGAAATTACGAAATACTGGGTCTTCATTTAAAGTCCGAGAGGGAACCAAGAGAATTTAGAAAAAACAAGACACGTTTTCGAAAAATTCCTATTTAGCAGAGTATATACTGCCATGACATAGAATGCTCAGATGCACAAATTTTAAGGATATAATTGTGTTTAAGTTTTCTGGAGACGCAACATACTCTGCAGTTCTACACAGTCTATGCTTCTGATAGACAAACCCACTAGTAGTCGATCTTAAAGGGCAAATTAAGTTTGACGGTAATTTTGCTTAGAAAAAAAGTTATGTCAGTGTTTTTGTTAAGTTATATTCCAATATGTGCGAACATTGCCAAGACCTAATACACATATTTTCACATTCTGCAAGTTTTTTTTCTATATGCGTGTAGGCAAATTTTTGCTCCAGTTTTTTAGTGTCATATTATTAAAATTTAAAAGGAGATAAAAATAAATTATTAACCAAAGAAATTTAGCACTTTGTTTTAAGGCATATTAATAATCGAAATTAATTTTTCCATACCAACCCCCAACCCCATATTCATTCAAGGTCTTTTCATTTAACTTAACGTTAAAATGAAAGGTACAAAAAAAACATCAAATACCATAGAGACTTACGTGATGGATGCGTGGAGGTGGTACCTGTACCTCTCTAACCTTCCTATGAGATCAAAAATCGTGAATGGCGCAGCATAACATTGCAATCAAAATTTTTGTATTTTATTCTCGCCGAGAGTATAGAAGCTATCATAAATCCACAAGGAAGCCATCTTTGTTTTCATCACATACAGACTCACAGAGAAAGATCTACCATACCGACGAGCGACCAACGCAACGCACAAACAAACAGAATAACAACAATTTTTTTTAGTAGAATCCTTCGCAAAGAGCTGACATAAAAATGAGGGGTGGCAAATGTGGCGACGACGACGCCGCTGAGGCTCGATGGTGCGGTATAGCATATATAGAATAAGGGAAGACGATTTAGCATTACTTAATGTTTCCCTTCCAGGATACCATGTTTTTTTTTCTTCTGTTAGTTGTTGTGTATTTGTTTTTCCATTCGCTTCACCCATCACCATCACCACCCTCACTACCCTCTAACGCCACCGTTGCTGCTATTTCGGCTAACGTATACACAAACAAAAAAAAAACAAAAAACAAAATGAAAATAAGTAAAATCTATAAAGGTATTATGACGATAAAGCCACCATTACCATTATCTCTGCCACCCCCCACAAAACAGCAAAAGAAGGAACACAAAAAAAACAGAAACGATTTCGTTGCTCCTGCCTGATAGAGCATTGGTGAGCGTGTGTGTGCGTTGGTGCGGTGCTATGGTCTCGCGATGATGCCTTACTTGCCACCCTCACAAAGCAATATCGCTACCCTTAAAATGAATATAAAAAAATATATAACTTAGCCGTTCGCCTGCTGTTGCTACCGTGGCGCGTCGTATACAGTGCAGCTTACAGAGAGGTATAGCCCATCGAATATAAATTCAAACCTCCTATTCCGCGTGAAAGTCCTTTGGAGTTCTTTTTAGTGTTTTTTTTATGTTCATATACCAACACCACAATATATAGGTACACACCAAATATCCTTGGTTTTATGTGTGTAGTGTATCCTGATGGATTCGCTTGAGGAAACTTTAAAAATATTGAGAAAAAGTTCCATTTGAATGCGGTTATATTGGAGAGGTGGTTTCAGGACCAAGTCTTTCTCTTTGTTGTTGTTTTATTTTTTTTTTAGAGTACCTAGATGTTATTTGCAAAAGAGGGGTAAGGGGGGTATTCCATAAAAATAAGGGTGTGCTCTCTATACACACAAACACACCCGATTGGATTAAAGTAATAACGCACAGAATGGTGTCAACGTGCGTTGTTCAAAACAAAAATGGGAGCACATACAGAAAACAAAGAAATATTGGAACCAAAAATTAGACTTCTTGAAATCATCTACTAAGGTTCATGTTTTTATAAAATGTTAAATTCAATTTTTAAGACAAAAGGCTTTTCTGTTTATATTCAAAAAATAGGTTAATTTAAAATAGTTCTGTCAAAGATATTTCATTTGCAAAATTTTTGGTTTTAGCCTACAATTTTGTTTATAGACACAATTTTGATCTATTGAATTCTTCCTGGGTTTTTGTGCAACACACTCTTTTGGAAATAAATTTAAATAGGTCTGCTTTGATTCATAAGAAGTCACATAAATTTTCATATCTTTTTACTTCCACAAAACTTTTTCGATGATTGATATTGTTACGTGTTATGTTAGAAAAATTCAAAATGTTATCAGTTTTTTCGACAGAAATATCAAAATGATTTGCTGAAACACAAAAATAAGAAGTCATAATTTTATGATGTTTTAAAAGAAAAATCAGACATGATTTTGATGTCAACGTAAAAAAATTATAATGTTCAATAAATGGCATTTGAAGCCTCCAAAATATTTGATTAATTAATTAGCAACTTTCTATTTGATTTACAGTTTTTAATAGTTATGCATTGACCATGAACCCATGTTAAATATACTTTTTACACACATTTTTTCAACTTATTAAGAAGCTTATTAAAAAACTATCGATGAAGTTTTCAGTAGTAAAATCTTTCATGTGTGAAAAGATAAAATCAGTAACGTTTTATGTTCCTGTTAGATCTCATTTGCTTTCAAAGTTATGAATATAAAGTAGGTTCTAACACTGAAGACTTGAAATCAAATTGAAACATCATTAAATTGCATCGATTCAATTTGCTAGAAGCAACTATAAAAAAATATTGGTCAGTAAATTTTACGACTGCTAAGAAACTAGTTAATTGAATACGATTTGATGAAAATCAAATTCATTAAACAACATGAAAAGGCTTCTTAAGAGTGGAAATTCGCTTTGAAAAATAAATTTGTTCTCGAAGTTAAACAGCACAGTAAAATACGGTGTCTAGAAACGAAACTTATTTCTTCTTAAATGACTTCGTGGCAAAGTAAAATTTGCTATAACTGGAGGTAATAATCCTTAAGTTGTTCATTAATTTCTTAAGGATTATTACCTCCATTTATGGCAATATTACAATTACATCCATTTAAACTAATGGCCGTTTGGTGCAGTTTACACGTTAGTGACATTGACCGATCTTAGGTCAATAGTTTATGTATTCGAATTAGTAACTTTTGAAGACAGATTTGAAGCCATCGTTTATTGGAAAATGGAGTGAAAAATTGGGGTTGTAACTTCCCATTGGTAACAGCTAAACAATTTTAAATTTTATTTTTTTAACAAGTCAATTTTATTATTAAGACGAATTGAAAAAGTAGATATTCAGTTAAAAATTAAAGTTGAAGTTGTTTTCTAATTTATTTCGAAAATACTGTCCTTATATTACAAAACATTAACATCAATATTTTTATTATATGACACAACTGGAAATTCCGTATCTTCTTCTATTCTCTAGATATTTAATTCAAAATTTAATTTTTATTACTTTTTGGTATTTCTTGTTTCTGGGTTTTTATTTTTCTATCAATTGTTAATAAGTTTACAAAATATGAATAGCAAAACTTTGTACAAGATAAAGAAAAATTGAGATCAATAGCCTTTTTTTTTATTTCTTACGATATAAAATCAGTTTTACCAGTTCATGGTAATTTTTGCAGGTCTTCGTTTTTTTTGTTTAAAATAAAATTGTTTATAGATTTATTCCCAAAAATCAGACAAATATCAACAACAATATATTGTGCCTAATCAAATAATTTTAAAGTTAATTATTTTAGTAGTTTTTTTAAGTTTTTTTTTCTCTGACAATACACTGTCAATTGGATTTTATTAAAAATAATATCTGGAATTGATAACAATATTTTGTGTAAAATGCAATAATTTTGAAATTACAGTCGACTATTTTCACGGGATGTTATAATAAGTTAAGAGGGAGTTTTACAAAATTCGAGTTAAAGTTAAGGACATTTGTTGAATTGAATATAAGAATGATAAAATCAATAATTATAATAAATAAACAAAAGATCGTCAACCAAATTATTTTAAAAATTTAGTAGTTTTTGATTAATAAATCATATTGGCTGAAGTATTGATGGCTTCAAAAAATGTCTTTTATATTTTAAAAAGGCTGTTTTGAACCTCATTTGGTGCATCTTCTCTATTTCAATTGCATCTGCGATTACATTCTTTTCTGCCAATTCGATATTTATTATTTCGGCTTCTTTGTCAGCTTCAGTGTTGTCATCGTTAGCGTGAAATATTTTTTTCAAAAATTGTTTCGTTATTCAGTATTTCTATAGCTACAATACTTCAACATAATCTCTCCAATTAACGCCAGCAATATTGTAATCAGTTTCAGTTAGACGGTTTCAGATACTCTCGATATCAGTTGGTGTACCGGAATTACATCTTCACCTCATCGTCAGAAGTCTCGTCCTTGAAGCTGGCCTTTTAAAAACAATTTTCAATTATCAAAGCAATTATATCTTGTAACAACGTCTTTGAACTTAGGTGCTCACAGAAAAGTAGTGCTGTCTTAGAGTCCTCTTTTTTGAACGTTGACATGTGAAACACTACATCCTTAAAATGACCACCATGCGAATTGTTGCAAGCATCGATTCTTATGAGGTAATTTTCTACCTCTTTTTGCCACATATTGTGCGGTATCTCAGCCATAACTTGACGAATGTTGGTTTTCAAATGCTAAAGAGTTAATTTTGCTGAATGCTTGCGTAGTTGGACGATTATCATAACCATAATCTCATCTTAAAGCAGGAGTAGGTTTTAACAATTTGTATGCGTTGTATGATAGTTAAGCGATCCCTTGTCGTATATATCAGACTTTCAACTGAAAAAAAAAATTGTTTAACAACTTAGTTTGACAGATGTCCAATTCCAGCCCTAAAATTTCAAAACCTCGAAATATATAACCTGTTATTGATCACATATTTGTCGAAATTTTAATTTTTCAAATAGTTTTTTAAACTTTTAATTTGAATCATTTATCTGTCAAAAAACTACAAATAAAGACCTAACTGTTTTTTTTGCAGAATGAAAAATAAACTTAAATCTTATCGAACGTCATCACACAAAACCTACTATTAAAATTATTCTAATGATGTTTAATAAACCCTCCTCCCCTCAATATAGTACATACTTGAACAGACTCTTTGTGTACTCTTGTGGATAGTAGTGGTTTATGCTTTAAGGATGATAAATGCGGTAAAAGTTTGCCCCCAAAGAAGAAAAAAGTTCTTACCCACAATAACCTAAGAAAAAAAAAACGTAAAATAAACAAAAATATAAGGTAAATCAAATCCACCTTTATACCTTGGTTTTAAATTAAAACGAAAAGAAAAAAAGTATCTAGAATTCCTTGTTGTCCCGTTATCCCATCTAAAAAACCAAAAAAAAAATCCATCCCAAAACCAAAAAGAAGAAAATCGAAAAAATGTACATAAAAGAGCACACACACAGAGTAAAAAAAAAAAAAAAAAATAATAATACTGAAAGGACGACGACAAAATAGGTACACACACACAAAAAAAAAAAACTCAATAACTCCAAATCATCTTAAGGATATACCTACACAATTATTTTGTTTTTTTATTATACGTATTTTTGAAATGGCATTTTCTTGTTTACTCCCGAAAGCATTCAAATGGCCTTCAAAGAAATTTTATTTATTTTTTTTCTATGGCTTTACTTGTCGACAATAACACTATAGCTGTATAAAGAAGTATGTATATTTCTATAAATCTATCTTAAAGGAAATAAGAAAAATAACAAAAACATCAGGAAAAGAAATGATATCAACCAAAAGTTTATACAAAACATGCACATAAAGCATCAAAGGCTTACATCTTATAGAATTTCTTTTTACCACATAGCAAATGGGCAATCAATAAAAAGCTTAGATGAAAAATTATTAAATGAACATATCCTTTTTTGTCAATTAATTTGATGACATTACGCACAACCCTTCTTGTGAATTTTTACGAAGTTTAAAAAAAGGTCAAACATGTGGAAATAATTCAAATATGTCAAATAAAAGGGAACAGCAATTTGGTTGCTATCTTGACTTTTTTTAGTGATTATGAAATATGGTGATTGAATGTTAATTTAGAATCAATGAAAAAAAACAGTCATCTTATTGACTATTTTGGTAGCCAATATGACAACTGCGGTAGTCAATATGACAACTGCGGCAGTCAATATGAAAATTGCGGTAGTCAATATGACAACTGCGGTAGTCAATATGACAATTGCGATAGTCAATATGACAATTGCGATAGTCAATACGACAACTGCGGTAGTCAATATGAAAACTACGGTAGTCAATATAACAACTGCAGTAGTCAATATTACAACTTTGGTTGAAAGAAATTGCGGTAGTCAATATGACAATTGCGGTAGTCAATATGACAACCAAATTGTCATATTGACTACCGAAGTTGTTCTATTGACTACCGCAGCTGTCGTATTGACTACCCAAAATTGACAATCGAAAATTGTTCTATTGACTATCCAGTAGTCAATTTAAAAAAAAAATGGTTGTCATATTGACTATTTTGGTAGTCAATGCGACAATTTGGCGAAATTTCAGGTTGACTATCGTCGATTGTTAATATGACAACTTCTTTTTTTCTGTGTAGCGAGATGTTTCACTTGATTGTCCCAAGAAACAGCTCTACCTAAAATTTGCAAATTATTGCTTGAGGGATAACAAGCTTTTTTTTCTCTTGAAAAAGATGGCGAACTTGTCAGCATTAAGTTTGATTTTCCAACGATTATAATATTGGTATAATATTCTCATCGCATTATTTAAGTTCGTCTTAATTTTAAGACCAAACGTATGCGAAGAAAATAATGCAGTGTCGTCAGCAAAAATTACTGCTTCACAGGATGGTTATTTGGGAAAGTCAGAGGTATACGGGTTATACAAGGTCGGTCCAAGGACAGATACTTGAAGTACACCAAAATCAAATTGTATTGTTTCCGAAACACTACTATTTACATGAACCATAAAACATCTGCTTGAAAGAAAGCTTAAACAAATTTTTTAGAAAATTAAGGGAAATCATTTTATAAATATACCATTGTGCCAAACTGCATCAAACGCTTTTTCGATGTCTAACAATATCATTCCAATAGACATACCTTGGGAGCGATTGCTTTTAATTAAGTTTCTTATACTGAGTACTTGATGAAATGTACTGTGGTATCTCCTGAAACCGAATTGTTCATTCGGATATAAGTTGTTATCAGTTATTGTTTTAACAATTTTGCTTTTAGTTATTTTCTCATATATTTTGGTGATTTTGCTGAGTAAACTGATTGGTTTATAACTTTCAGTCCTAACAGAGTTTTTGCCGGTTTTAAGAATTGGTATTACCTTACCTATTTCCCAAGTAGTAAGAAAGTATTGCATTTTTAAGCAAGCATTTATGACGAATTTAAGGAAGGTTAATCCGATTTTAGGCAACATTTTTAAAGAAAGATTTTAAATTTGATTGAGTCCACTGGATTTTTTTGATTTAAGTGTGTGAACATCTGCAGCTACTTCTTCTTGAGTTGCTTGAATATTTTGTGGTGTGTCAAAAATCATCTGGTTTAAGTTTTGAAGAGTTGTATCCACCAGATAATCTGTTGAAACATCGCCTAGGTATTGTGCTTTTTCCGATTCCGTATAATGGATTCTTGAATCGTTTTTCAGAAAAGGAACTTGTCGATGTTTGTTTTTTACAATTTTTACAATATTCCAGAAAGGTTTTGCATATTTTCTAAGGAACGTAGTTTATTATTCCAGACAAGATTTCTTTTGCTTAATAATTCATAAGAGATTTGGCGATTTAAATATGTAACGTTATCACGAAAAATAAGTTGGCGATATCTTTTCCAGTTCCTTCTTTGAATGTTTCTATTTTTTCTTTATTTACTTTTGGAACAGATCGATTAACAGGGGTAATAATGTCTTGAGTAAAGTTATGCACAATATTATCAACTTCATTGTTGCTGCTTTCACTTTTTTGGTTTTTCACGATGATGGTTTGAATATATATTGCGTTTCAATTATACACTAGTTACTAGTTTATCGGTATACATTGAATATTAACCTTAATCTAAACCTCATAAAAAGCATAATAGAGAGGCATTATGTCATACGAACAAGGTAGCCAGTTAAAAGAACCACTTCTGTAAATTAAGTTGTTTATAATTTGATTTAGCAACTAAGTCCATTGATCATGTTTTGGTTTTAATTGACTCTTTAAGTTCGGGTATAGAACAACTGGTCGAGACAATAAAAACATACAGATCCAGAATCGTCATGAGTTGATCATTCAGCACAACTAAGAAGCCCAAACTCTTGTTCTCAGGAAGTAAGACTGTCTTACGACAAATTATGGAGTATCTTCCATTTGGATCTAGTTGACTATTCACTGCAACATCGTAGATACGTCGAATGGTTGCTTAAACAACAGGCGGTCGACAGCGATTTTTCGAGCAAAATTGTCTTCAGCCACGAAGCACATTTCTCACTTGATAGGTATGTCAATAAACAAAATGTTGATATTTGTGGTTCTGAGAATCCTCAAGTAATTGAAGAGCGGTCATTACATCCACAAAAAGTCACTATTTGGTGCGCTCTTTGATCCGGAGGTGTGATTTGACCATACTTCTTCAAAAACCACCAGGAACGACTGTTACTGACTTTTTGTACCTGTTATTAAAGAATACGGCTGGTGGTTTCAGCACTACGGGCACAACCGGAGCAAATATGGCTTTATTGCAAGAGACACTTTCTGGCCGCGTAATTTATTGTCGTGTCGCTTTGACACCGCTGGACTTTTTGTTGTGGAGCTTTGCTGAAGACCGTGTTTATGTACAGAAACCATTAACCGTCCGGCACTTAAAACCAACATTCGTCAAGTTATGGCTGAGATAATGGCCAATTTGTGTTAAAAAATGGTCAAACATTTCTTCAAAAGAATCGATGCTTACAACAATTCCCGGTGGCCGTTTTAATGATGTAAAGTTTTACACATAATGTTCACGTTCAAACTTTATAACAAAAAGAAATTTAATGAAAAAAAATATTTATATGTGTTTTATTTACGATTACTTTTATGATAAATGTGAATAAAAAAACTCTAGAAATAATAAAATAAATATTTATGGTGATTTCATTTATTGGATTTAACTTCTTTTTGATATTAATTTGGTGTTTTTCTTTTACCATCGCAGTTTGAAAAAAAGGTGAACATTTTGGTTAACCCTAAATATCTCACGAACCAATGACGCTAGAGACTTGAATTAAATAATTATTATATATTGTAGCGTGAAACCCAACCAATATATTTTTGGAAAAAAAATCCAATGAACGGTTTTTTTATAAATCGAAAAAAATTAAAAACAAAATTTTGTCACCTCGAAAATTTTACGAATAAAAAATGATTTCATCTCCCTAATAATTTTGTGCAACGAAATATAACGTTTTTAACATCTGGTAAAATTTTAAGGAAAATCAAATTGACAATTTTTGTATAAGAAATAAAAACCTTAGAAAACATTACTAAAAGTTGGTAAAAATTGACTTTCGACTCAAATTTCTTTTGAAAGACTTGAGATTAGGGCTTCCAACTAATTTTATCTTATAAGAAATATTGTTGACAACATTCAGTAAAATTTTAAGAAAAATAAAATTGAAAGTTTTTTTACAAAAAACTAAAAACTTAAACAAAATCTGACAAAAGTTTGTAAAAATTGGTTTTGGACTCTAAAATCTTTTTAAAACCATGAAAAAATGGCTTTAAAATTATTTTATCTCTTAATAAATATTCTTTTCAACATTCTGTAAAATTTTGAAAAAAATCGGATTGACAGTTATTTCTACAAAAAATAAAAAATTAAACAAAATTTAACAAAAGTTGGTGAAAATTGATTTTCTACTCAAACACCTTTTCAAAGTTTGAAATTATAGCTTCCAACTGATTTCACTTACAAAAAATATCGTTTTTAACTTTCAGTACAGTTTTGTCAAAAATATAATAGACAGGTTTTTTACAAAAAATAAAAACCTAAAAAAAAACAATACGAAAACTTTATAAAAATTTACTTTCGATTTAAATGGCTTTTCAAAAATTAAAAAATATTGTCTTCAAACTTTTTTATTTCACGGAAAATATTGTTTTCGATATTCAGTAGTTTTTTGTATAAAAACAGACCGTTTTTTCAGAAAAAAATAAAATCTAAAAGAAATAGTACGCAAATTTGGTAAAAATTGATGTTCTGTTCCTGCTTTCTCTCAAATTTATTTCATTCATCCAATGTGTACAAATTTAGGAAATGCTAATAAAATTGGTAAACATTTGTTTTCAACAAAAAATCTCTTTTTCAAAACTAGATTTTCAAACTAAACTATTTCTTTATGTGAAAAATATTGTTGGTAATTTTAAAATTTTTAAGAATAATTCAACTGACCACTTTTTTAACTCGACAGTTGACACGAAAATCTACAAACTTTTAAGCATCCCAGCCCCTTTTTCAATTTTAAAATCGACCCATCCTTAATAGAAAAACCCTTTTATAACTCTAACTAGAAATTCAAATGCAGACAAATTATTGAAATGGGAAATAAAAACATCTTAAGAAAAAAGAATATTATTTTCTTCCTTATTTTTTAAAGACAGTTATGGCAAACGCCTCTTTTAGGATCCATATATAACGTCTTAAAACGTATTCACAATGAAATTGAAAGGCTTTTTTTCCTTTTTTGAAAACGTCTGCTTCTCACAAAACTCGTACTGAAATAAATTTGCATATGAGACAAACAATTCACTTCCTGGCTTCCTCTGATTCAGATTCTGATTCTGAAGCCATTTATTCAAATATTTTCATCCAGACTGAAACTGAAACTGAAACTCTTTGTTTCGATTTCTTGAAGGTGCGTGTGCAAGTAATGGAATTCTTCTCAAGATTCACGCACCCCTTTCACTATAAATAAAACTAAACAAAACAACAACACAACAAAAAAAGAAAACGTCTATGTCGAGGTTCTGTATGGAAGTCTGATGGACTCAATGTATACCTACAGAACAGTGAGTTGATTTTAAATTTAAGATTCCTACGTGCCAAGAGACAATAGCATCAAAAGACATCCGTAAAAAAAAGGAATACGAGGCATAAGAGTTCGTACATATATCAAGATTATAATTTTTTTTAAATTTATTCTTAGGGGACATCGTGAGAAGATCACTCACTTACACTATTGATGATGGTTTCAGGCATAAATGGTTATGTGATTTTTTTCTTTCTTGAATAATGATATCAAATTAATTCAAACAATCCCCTGGTCGAGTTATTAGCCGGGAAATTTTTAAAAGGTCGAAAGTTTATAGAATGACGTTGATCCATATGGACAAGGAATTTCAAAATTAATTTAGCTTTGATGGTGGGGTGAATTAATTAAAAACCTATTTAAAAAGTATCAAAATACCTAATTCTAATTATGCAGAAATATAATTGAAGAAATGTCTTTCCTTTCTTTACTTAACCTTTTTTTGGATATCAAGAAAATTTACTTAGGAATTTTTCAAAGAAAATGTCCAAATGACAGACGCATAAAACCAAAAGGGCATATATGGAAATCTTGAGATCATCTTAATAATGAATTACAAACTCCAATTTTGTTTTTCAAGAATTCCCGTCATCTGTACCAAGAAAAGTTTGAGTAAACCGTGTCTGTCCGCTGGGAACTAGGGTCTAGTGACGTACAACTCTCAACCATTCCTTTGTACGATGACTGTTGTCAGGGATAGAAGAGACCTACAGTTTTAAGTCGAATCTGAACGGCTAATTTGAGAAAGCACTTTTTATGACAAGAATTAATCTTGGAGGATTTGTCAATTCCTCGCAAGAGGCAGTACCCGTAAAAAAAACTTTAGATGTCATAGGCAGGGATCGAACCCAAGACCTCTGGCAGTCTGACAGTACAACGTACTAACCATCATTCTACGGGTACTTGAATGCTCATATAGTGGATTCGTCAATAAACAGAATTAGCTTATTTGGGCGAATGGTATGAACCCACAAAGAGTGACTTTTTGGTACGGTCTATCCTTTCGAAGGGCGCTCCGACATTATATTGCTGAATTTGGCTGTGATTCTTTTTGTTCGTGCCTTTGGTTGCAGCCTAGGTATCGCATTTTCGGCACCACTTCTCTACATATTCTCTTGCATGTAGCCAGAAGAATCGTTGTCGAATCTTTTCTAGCGTTTAGTTTACTCCTATAGATGGCCTCCTGAACTCCATCATGCATCTCTCGTAAAACGTCAATCTCGGTAAAACTAGCTGCATTAAATAAGACTTTCCATTTGCTGATTCCCATTTACGTCGAAGGACACACTCTTGGACATGAAACGAGTCCCACTGTGCCCAAAAGATCTCAGAGTCGCACTTCTGTCAAAGATATCAGTCCATTCTGGTTTTCCTGCTGTTTCTTCCATGCGAGTATGGGTTCTATGTCTGAGTCTTTTTGTTGAGTCTTCCTTAACTAGACGTTGCTCCAGCAATAAATAGGATCGGCTCTAGTTAGTTGGACAATAACCACTTCTTTTTCTTCATGTCCTCTGCAATGCTTATAGTCTTGTTCACATTATCTTCGAGACAGTGCATCTGCTTTGTTGCCAAAATCAGTGCAAGAAGTTCTTTTCTGCTTACCCAATAGTTTTTTTTCCGACTTCGAAAGTACCCTGCTGTTATAGGCAATCAACTTCTCGTCACCATTATGCACCTGCGACAGTACAGCACCAATTCCGACATAGCTGGCATCAGCATCAATGATAAACGGTTGAGAACCATGGTGCTCCTTCCATTGCGCTCAGAGTATCAATGATCCTAGTGGATAGCTATTCTTCTTGGCCATATCATTCAACCTTCGATAGTCTTCGTAAAAGCGGGTTGATCCATCTTTCTTCTTTACCAGGACCTCTGAAGACGCCCAAGGGCTTCTAGAGTTTTCGATAAGACCTTCTTCTTTAATGGTGGTTATCAGTTCTTCAACCTCACCTTGTTTGGCTAGTTGAAGGCGTCTTGCAGGTTCACAAATCAGCCTTGCATCCCCGGTATTAATTCGATGTTGCGGTTAGCCATATTTGATTTGTGGTGACAAAAAATGTGTGCAAATTCTTCGAGGAGACATTCTTCGTTTTTTCTCTTATTTTGCTGAGTCATTTCAATAGCAGTTTCTCGAAAACATTTGGCATTATTGGTTTCAGCGATATTGGTATCTTCAAGTTTTTACTTCCAACTATTCTTCTACTTACTGCTAAGATTTGCTTAAAGATGTTCGGGAGATGATTGATGGCTTTTGTGTCTGTGGTCTTCTTAGACCTTCTGCTGCTTCCAATATAAGAGAAGCTTCCATTCGTCAGAGTTTTCTATGGATCATTTTTGAGTTCAATGATTTTTTTCTCTTTAGTTGGCCATTGAGATGATTATGCCATTCCATTTCCCTTTATTTTAACACAATATTTTATTTTTGCTTGTCATTAGTTCGAAATAGTTGGAAAACTTTCTTTAATTGTTCTTCTTCATGATCAATTTGTCCAATTGTTTGCAAAGAGAATCTTAAGTTTAAAAACCTTTCAAATTTATCTCTGACTTTGTTGCAGTTCGATCTCTTTTGTTCACGACCTAGGATTGATTTTTTCCATCATTTATGGACAGGTGGCATCATCGGGCCGTAGTTTTTCGAAAATGGGTTCGGACAAGCAGTTACTGTGAATAGTTAGATGACAACAAACTTTTAATGGCCCAAATTGGAAGATATTGATATAGACTATATGCGTGATTTCAACAGGACGGTACCAGTTACCACAAAGCTAACGAAACAATATCTCTTTTATGCAACAAATTCAATGGCCGTTTTATATTACATGTACGTTATAAGCCAGCAATTATTTAAAAGCACCTCAATTATCAACGTCATTGAAAATTTAGACCAATTGGATGGAGGTGTGCCGCCGAGTTTGCGGCGGCCGATTTGCCCGTATTTTTTTCCGTACATAATTGGACTATACCAATATTAGCATAATAAAAAGGAATGACAGTAATTTCGTAAATAATTTGTGTTTTATTTAATCCTTAAAATTTAACCAACCCTTAGAACAAATTTCATAACCAATTTCAGGCCATTTTTGGGTAAATTCAAATTTTCGATTCTTGAACAAAAATTGTATTTGACTTTGTTATTTTTGGTCTTAAAGAACGCGAATCTGTAAGAACTCAATCGACCCAATACTTAAGCCCTTAAAGGCAAGAATAGACAGATAAGCAGATGGATTGAATCGCCGGAGCCAATTTGTTCGTAATGTCAAGTTTAAATAACTACGAATTTCAGTTATCATTTCTTTAAAATAAAACTCGTGCTAGAATAACTAGAATAACATATATATCCTGGCATTCCAGTCACACCCAAATTAACCCTTCTCCGATCTTAGTTACACTTCCCATTAATTTCCTTAAATGTTCATACTCCCAAATCCTTAACAATAAAAGTCTTAAATTATCGATCTCTTTTGTTAATCAATGGAGTATAAGACCATTGATCTCTTTAATTTGCGTAACCCAAAAGTGCGCCATTTTCTTTTTGTCGCTAAACAATTATCACGCACTACTATGTCCTTGTGATGAAAAATCACGTGTCCTCCTCACCCTCCTTTAACATTTTCCTGCTTTTCTTTTATTTTTATAATGCGCTTGCCAAAGTGTATATCAATACCTTATCATATAATTGGCAAAAATTGACACGATCCAAAAGCAAGCAATATTACAATCAATTGCCGTAAACAAATATCATTGTGCAAAAATTTTACAACAAAAAAGAAAAAATACACAAAAAGAAAAGAAAAGGAACAAACAAAATCCTAGACAAATATAATGGCACAAAAATAAGTTGTCAATGGGATTCACAATGTCTAGGGGTTGTGTTTTGTGGGCTTTTGTAGTTACTGTGTATTTATAAAACGAACCAAGGACATCATCGTCATCATCAACATCATCATCGCAATTATATTCTCTGGTTTGCAAATAATTGACTTCAGCCAATACCCAATTATCGGGATTACCTATATCAATAAAATTAGGGGACGACAGAAGGATAGTATCACAAATTTCGTTCAGCTAGCGGCAGGATATATAAGAGAACCCTTCAGAATTAATTTTTGCACTTCTTGTGATGTCCTATTGCAAAATCTCTGCAATGAATGCTGCTCTGCTGCATCATCAGAGGGGTGATGTACACACACAAAATGCAGGATTCCATGCAATTCAATTGCAGTAATCATCATCGTCCTCATCCTTATTCTTGTCATCGTCATAGTCATTGAACGAGGAGAGTATTATCGAAGGACACAAAATCCATTGAATTGAAAATCGCATCGCATTATTAGCGTTTTATTGTGCAAATTCTTGACTGTGACTGTGACTGTGAGTTCGTTCATTCTATGTTGCATCAATGCAAATCGATAGTAGGTCCTTTGAACCTATATTCAATGCACATTGGCAATGATACGAGTATAGGAAAAAATATCAGCAGCGTATCCTTTTTCATACCGCACAAAACACAGAGACTTGTTGATTTTACCGAGCGGAATCATTACCTTTTTTTGTGGACAAGTGATGTTGCGGAAGTGTTTTTGGGCGCGCGTTTTGTAATGCTAATTAATTTTGGTGTATAGCATCGGATTGGCATTGATTGTTGTGGTGATGTCCTTTGTATGATGTGCAATATCATGATGAGGATGACGATGAAGGATAATCATTTAATTAGTCAAAATGATACACTACGAATTTGATGAGAGTAAATAAGTGCGGGGCTTGAGTTAAGGACATTTTATTATATTTGTATATGTATTTTGTGGATAAGGATCAGAGATATTTATGTATGTATATAAAAGACAGAGACACGACAGCTCTGTCAAGCTTTGTTCTGATGATGATGATGGTTGATGTTGCAATTTTAATTAGTTGCAGTGCGAAAAATATGCGGATGTTGATTTTGGAGTTAATCAAGTTATATTATTTTAAGTACATATTGTTGATATTGTATTCAATTAATAATTATTTTCAATGATGTAGACACATACATATATGATTTTTATGTTTTTTAAAATACTCATGAACTGTTATATAAAATATCTGATTTTTTTGTTTTTAGTTTTTATTTGCAAGGATTAATTATGATGTTTT
Organism: Eupeodes corollae; assembly: GCF_945859685.1. Taxonomy (NCBI): domain Eukaryota; kingdom Metazoa; phylum Arthropoda; class Insecta; order Diptera; family Syrphidae; genus Eupeodes; species Eupeodes corollae. The sequence goes on along the minus strand of NC_079148.1, from coordinate 146,169,449 downwards.
TTTAACATATTCATGAATGCGTGCAGTTAATTATTTAATTAACTTAATAGAATGATAATATATTTTTTTCTACTTTAAGAACTCTTAAAATATGATTTTTATTGAATTTAGTCCTGCCAACTTAAACAAAATTTTGAGTGCCTACTTGTACTGAAATCATAAATATGAACATTAATTCAATTTAATAATTTAGAAATAAGTTCAAAGCTTTAGCAATTTTTCAAGTGCCTAAAAATGGAATAGGATATGAGCTCCTTAAAGCAAATAAATAATAATAATAATACAAAAGTTGTATCATTAAAAACTATATCAATAAAAATAAATATTAGGTATGTTAAATTAAATATTCTATTTTCATGTCAATTGTCCTTACCAAGAACTAATTTATTATTTTAAACACATCTATTTATACATCAATATTTTGGTCCTAAACATTTTCAAAAAAAAATAGACGGGGATATAGTTTAGAGATAAGGGAGTTGATAATACAGAAAAGAAGGGCTCGAAGAAAATGGCAAAATAGTAGATTTCCAGATGATAAAACAACGTTTAACCGTATAAGCAACAATCTTAAAAAACAAATTTACAAATTAAAATGTGATTCACTCAGTACATTCCTAAGGATTTTAACGACTGATGGTTCAACCGATATTTCGCTATGGAAAGCAGCCAAGCTTCTGAAAAGACCGCAGTTACAAAACTCGCCCTTGAAATCTAAAGATGGGAAATTTATCGGTAACCCGAAAGAAAAAGCTAACCATTTCGCTGAACATCTTGCGAATGTTTTTAAGCCATACTCAGCAAACTCGGCTGAAAATAACTTACAGTTTAGTGATAAGATAGATGAAAGTGAAATAGAAATTGTAAGACTTAAAGAAATTAAAAGTTTGTGTTTACATCAACTACCAAATAAAAAATCACCAGGTTACGATCTAATTACTGCTCAGGTTATGAAAGAAAGAAAGAAAGAAAAAAAATTAAAAGCCTTCATAAAACTCCAATATATATTAAATGCATGCCTTGAGCACCGGTATGTCCCGCACCATTGGAAAATTGCTCAAGTAATTGTCATACCAAAGCAAGGTAAACCACCTACAGAAGTGACGGCTTACAGACCAATATCGCTTATACCAATTATGGCAAAAGTTTTTGAGAAACTGCTTCTGAAGAGACTTAGCAAAATCATAGAAGAAAAAAGGTTAATCCCAAACCATCAGTTTGGCTATAGAAATAAACATTTCACGATAGACAAAGTTCATAGAATATCGGATGTAATAGAAAAAACATTAGAAGAAAAACAAGTATGTTCAGCTATTTTCTTAGATGTTGCTCAAGCTTTTGACGAGGTTTGGCATGAGGGACTTGAATACAAACTGCAAATTGATCTTCCCAGGCAGTACTTTTAAATATTAAAATCGTACATCTCAGACCGATTGTTTAGAGTAGAGGCAACGGCCTAGTCACTGATAAAGCTTCGGTTCCCATCGATCACTGAAATTAAGCATCGTCTCGAAACCTACCGCGTGCTGTTGTCATGTTTTCTTTCTTTCTGTTGTTCTTTCTTTTCTTTCCTTCTGTCTTGTATTAATGTCTTGTGTTGTTATCACCTTACATAGTCTAGTTGCTCAAGGTGCTCTCTACTCTGTACATTTATGTGCAGAGTAGTGTGAAAATGTAATGTAATGTGTTTAGAGTAAGGTACGATCAAGAATACTCGGAATTGAAGAAAATAGAAGCCGGTGTACCACAAGGAAGTGTCCTAGGTCCTACCCTGTATTTACTATACACAAGGGATATTCCAGTTGGTAATCACACCATAATGGCTACTTTTGCAGATGATACCGCAATTTTGGTACGCGACAAATGTGTCTCTAAGGCAGCAGTAATGCTACAAAATGCTGTCGACACAGTGAGAGCTTGGACCGAAAAATGGCGTATCAAACTCAATGAAACAAAATTTTCGCATATAAACTTTACAAATAAAAAGAAAAAACAATATTCCAATAATAATTAATAATCAAGCTGTACCTTACGCCAATACCGCCGAATACCTTGGAATGACTTTGGATGCAAAGCTTAAGTGGAAAGAGCACATCAAAAAGAAAAGAGAAGAACTAAACTTGAAATATAGAAAAATGTTCTGGTTGCTTGGTAAGAACTCTGATTTATCAATCCAAAACAAAATAATGCTGTTTAATCAAGTACTAAAGCCTGTTTGGACCTATGGAATCCAATTATGGGGATGTACAATGAACACAAATACCGAAATCATCAAAAAATTCCAAAACAAAGTCCTTCGTGGAATAGTTAATGCACCTTGGGACATAAGAAATACCGATCTACATCGTGACTTACAAATAAAAATGGTTACAGAAGTTGTTAAAAAATTCGCTGTATAGCACAACCAGAGACTGCAAAGTCATACTAATTCTGAAATGGATTTTGTCTTGAATATAAGAAACCATGTTCGGAGATTAAGAAGAACCAAGCCTCATGAGCTTATGGTCTAAAAAAAACATGGGAAAGTATTAAAAGTTTAAACTTCCCCCAAAGTGATTGTACAAAGTTAAGAAAGAAAAATCTGTAGTTTATCCTTCAAGATTGATCCTGATGAAGAGGTGGTTTTAGTTATTAAAAGTCCCACACTACTTAGTGTCGAAAAAAAAAAATATAAATAAATACAAATTAAAATGAATGAAAATAATCTGAAATCAATATCTTCAATTATTCACAAGATGTCGAGAACCGCACGTACATTTTTACCAATTTTTACTATTTTTTGTAGATTTTATTTTTTTTTATGAAAAAAACTAAAAGTTTTACTTGTTAAAAAATTTACTCAATGTCGTAAACAATATTTTCTGTGAGATAAAATGAGTTTGAAGCCAATATTTTTAATTTTTGAAAAGATTTTTGAGTTGCAAAAAAATGTTTACCAACTTTTAGTTATGTTTTGTTTTTGGTTTTTATTTTTGTGTAAAAAAAATGTCAATTCAATTTGTCTCAAAATTTTACGAGATGATAAAAAGAATCGGCAACAAATACTACTCAAAATTGTTTAAAACAGAATATATTTTGATAGTACTTGAAAATGTTAAGTTCAAAATTATTACATTCTATGTAAAAATTTGTTGTTATCGTAAATTGATGTTCTAGAAAAATTTAACCAGTATTTTCTTAGAAGAAATAAAAACTTTGAATAAAAATACTGCTAAAATTGATATCAATTGATTTTCGATTTGATGACTTTTAGTTGATATTTTAGCAAAATTCAACTAACAACTTTTTGTTCAAAACAGTTATAAGAAATAGGCTTTGACTCAGGTATAATGAAAAGAAAGAAAGATATCGACTTAAAAATCTTTTATTTCACAGAAAATATTGTCATATATATTTTGGAATTTCAATGGCAACTGAGTAATCAAACCCGATGAGACTCCTACCAAAAATTAAATGGAACCAAAAAAATAGTGTTCAATACCAAATAAATCTTAACACTTTCCCTTCAAATTTGTTAACAATATAAGGATAACCTAAGTCAGTTAGAAGAGATCATAAAAGCATCTTACCCGAGAACGTTGTGCAGAATTAGGAAAACACAAGATAGCTTTATTGGCCTCGGTTTGATTTAGAGTGTAAAAAGGCCAGAAAATAATTATTTGAATGGTTAAGAGCTTAAGCGTGAACACTTAAAAAGACAGTATCTTGACCTTGTGTTCCAAAACAAAAATCAAAATACTTTGAAACAGAAGCTAGGCGGCTTATCTAATTGTATGAACTCGAAGAACTTTTGGGATTTGTTGGAAAAATTTGAATAGTAAAACCATTAAAATCCATCCCAAGTTGAGCCCCATGCTTTTGGCAGACCATTTTAAAAATTTGCTAACCCAATTAATGAAGGAAACAACTTTAATTTTGCACATACGAGTATTTATAACAAAGTTTTGGACACAGATATAGCCAACGAAGAAATAAATGCAGCAATGAACAAAATGAGGTATAGAAAACCGGCATTCTCCAATGGGATACCAGCGGAATTTTTTAAATATGGAACCGTTGAGTTAATAAGCAAGCTTTATGAAATTTACAACGAGGTGTTGGGAACAGGCATGATTCCTCAAGAATTTCTTCTCTGTGATGTCGAACTATCGAGGAATATCTTTTTTAAACTTGTGTTATAAAATATTTACAGCCATTCTGCAAAAACGGCTTATTATTGATGAAAACAAACCGTTGAAAGAATCAATAATCGATTAATTCCTTGTTCTGAAAAGCATTGCGGATTCATTTATAAGAAGAAGGAAGAAGTTATAAGCGCTTTTTCGTGGATTTTAAGTCTGCATTTGATACGATGAATAGGCAAGCTTTTTTCTATACGCTGTTTGGTATGGGAATGTCGTTAAAGTTTGGAAGAGTCCTGCAAAGCCTATATATGGATACTAATGCAGCAGTTTGGAATGGTACAGAAAGGTTGGAATGTTTTAGAATGGAATCAGGCGTTAGACAAGGTTGTACGATGAATCCAAGCCTATTCGCTCTCTTTATCGAAGACTTAGTCGATTCCTTACCTGCTGAGTGCTGGTATCGAACACGCTGGAGTATTAATTAAAGCACTGTTATTCGTGGATGATATTGTTGTTCTCGCGTTATCTTTAAAATCACGTACACTTATGATAAACCAAATTAACATGGAAAAGTCCAAGAACACGATTTTATAGAACCTAGGAGGTAGAAGCTGCCTTAATAAAAAATGTAACTACAACGCAACGGTGAGAATATAGAGATTGTCAAAGAGTTCAAAAACCTTGGAGTGAACTAGATAAAAAAAATTAATATGGAAATGAATCCGAGAGAAAAGCTTTCAAGCGCAAAGCCTCTATTAGCGCATCTTGTAGTAGGTTTTTCTCAAATAAAAGCATCGCACACAGCAGTATCTAAGTACACTGTTTTTAAGGCAGAAGCAGAATAAATCTTTTTTCTATGCAGATATTTGAGTCAATAGCAAATTTTTACCAAGTTTTAGTAATGTTTTTTTAGGTTTTTATTTGTTGTACAATAACTGTCTATTCGTCTATTGTTCTATGCAGCTCAAATATGGGGCGCGAAATATGAAGATGTGGAAAAATTGTTACGCTTCTACGTTAAAAGAGTCTTCCGACTGCCACCAAATCCGCCGAACTATATAGTTATGTCGGAAATGAGACTGCAACCACTCATTGTACGAACACTTCGAATGAAGGTTAATAATGTGATCAAAATTATGAATATGGATATTTACTGGTTACCGAAGATAGTGGCGCCTCATACTATTCGAAAGAGGTCAGTATGGTATGTAGAATGAATAAAAACATAGATACCTTTGATTTTTACCACTGGAAAGAGTCACTGTACTATCTTATTGCAAAAGTGGATGATATGTTATGGAGAGAATGCCTTAATGAAGCAACTAGGTCTCTGCACAAAGCAATTTACAGTCAATAATAATTGAAGCATTTGAATATGAAGAACTATTTTTGGGATGAATTTAGCGTTGAGAAGATTTCGAAGATAGTAAAGCTGTGTAGTGAACTCGTACCTCTTATGAGTTCAAATATGATTTCGACAAAGTAAACGATGGTATCCCCTTTAGGATCCGTTTGTATTCGACACTTTTTTTTATTTTTATAAATTAAAATCTGCCTGAAACTTTAAGTCCACGTAATTGTTCCGCTGACGACAATACATTCAGCTATTCATATCTGTTTTTAGATTCACGATCTTGTCCTTCGTATGTGTAACTTCAACTGCACCCTGTGATAAGTTCATTGAATGTTGATCTCAAAGAGCATATTGAAGTTTTCAAAAACGCAATTGCTTAGGTTTTCTCCGTCGATGGTAGAAGTTTTTTGTACCCTTTCTGATTTGGCTATAATTCAAAAAGCCTTTTTTTTCTAATCACGAATAAACAACTCCCGAATTTGGGAAGGTGCTCCAATAACTTATTTCAGTCTCTTGTTTACAATTCAAGAAATGACTCCTAAAATGTTGGGTGACCGTTGTCTTATTCAGACTCTGAAACATTTTAATTTCAATCGACAAACTTTAAGAACTTTTTAGCTGTATTTTCTGGAAAAAGATCAAGTTTTTCTTTTGGGTTTCTCCACTTCCACTTACCACCTTGTGATTGGTTAATCCTTTGTCTGAGGTCTTGTCAGACGCTTAACTGCTTGCATAAGGAGTATTACATAGAATAATTCGACACCAGACTTTTTAGAATTCTACTTAGCAAATCATTTTTGAATGCACTACTTCTTTTTTAAGTTCGTTATTAAGACCGTTAAGAAATGCCTCATCGCAAAGACATCTCATAGCTTCCTTCGAGTTCTTCTGATTTCCAAAACCAGCTCCATAACTTCGACAGGATATATAACTTCTTTGAACTGTTTTCAGTTATGATCTGCAGGAGGTTGAAATTGCTTATTGTTTTTAATTATTTCTGCTTTTCTCAGCTATAAAATTAACGAAGTTTAAACCGACAAATCGTAATTAACTGGTATTTTTTTAGAATAAGAATTTGAAGAAAAAAATCAAACCTTTTGGTTTGATTTGATTGTTGAGAGGAAAAGAAAAAAGTATTCTTTTTTTCGTCCACAAAAATCAATTAGGTTTCAAACAAATTACAATTTTCTTTAAAGTCTAGAATAAAGTTAAACACTCTTTCTTATAAAGCAAAACAAATCTCAGTTAATTGCTTCATCGGGTGGTTAACTTCATTCCACATAGAGTGGGTCTACCAATATTATGTTTCGTATGTAATCTGCCAGTGAGAGAAGATGTATTTGACTTCATGGGTAAATGTCCAATTCCTAAACACATCAGAAGAAATCTTCTTGAAACGGGATTTTTCAATGAAAATGAATTTGTATCATTGTTGAACGAAGTCGACGTTAAAAAACTGAATATAAACTGACATTTGGTTCTAAATTATAGGTTAAGAATGGTTGATGAGAGTTTCTGAAGACGAAGTCTTATTAGTAAACTATTCAAAAAAAAAAGAAAAAATTTGTACATGATTCGTAAACCTAATTTGTTTAATTATAAATTATATTTCGTAAAAAAACAAGTATCTGATTTATGTTTTGTCAACTAGGCAGACGGCAGAATGCCATCCTTTTTTGATACAATTCAAAATACTCAAGACGAAAAAAAAATCTAGCTATTTATCTATCATCTATTTTGTTAAAGATTTGCAAAAATTGATCGACGGGCACAGAACGAAACTTATCAGTGTGTGTAGCATTATGCCTTTTTTTATATTTCACCAAATCTAAGCAACAATATTTTGGTTTTTGAGTTTAAAATATTTTATATAAATATTTATATTTAAAAAGTTGGTGGGAGATAACAATGAAACGAAAATTCTGTTTGATTGAATTCTTGTTTCACGAGAATAGGTTAAAAAGTTTCTTTATATTCCTAAATAAGAAATAAGAAAGGGGTCTCAAGAAAATTGGGAGTGTTTTTATTACCAATGCAATTAAAAAAAAGTGAACATTTTGGTCAACACTAAATATATCACGAATTAATACTGCTAGAGACTTGAATTAAATTTTATATTATTTATTGTAACGCGATACTATTAATTCATTAAATATTTTTTTTTATAAATCAAAAAAATATTTGTCACCTCCAAAATTTAGACATGATTTATCTCCAAAACAATCTTGTGCAACGAAGAATACGTTTTCAAAATCTGGTAAATAAAAAAGACACTGAATTCAAATTAATTTCAATTATCCAATTTGCCTTTGTTTATAGAAGAAATAAAAACTTTTAAGAAATGGTGCTTAGATTGGTAAAAAAAGGTTTTTAACTAAAAATTTCGTTAACAAAATAGATTTTGGTATCAAACTTTTTCATTATACGTTAAATATTGTTGGTAATTTTAAAATTTTTAAGAATAATTCAACTGAAAACTTTTTTAACACAACACGGACTACATACAAACTTTTAAGGAAGACAAATCGACAGACAAGATGGGAAGTTATCAGTGTGAGCCGCACCCAGCATCTTTCCTGTTTTTATTTAAGTCAAAGAACTCATTGACTCCAATAACTGTCAAAATATTAAAAGTAAAATATTACTAACAAAGTTTTTAACTCAGCTAAAATATTTAATGAAAATCCATATCATAATAATTATGTTGCAATTTTTCTATTAAAAATTCTTGAAACTTGCAAAGTTACTTTGTCTTGAAAATTAATTTTCAGAAGAATGATTAAAATTTTGTTTGGTCTGAAAGTAAGTTCTTTAAGGCAAGTTTATTTGCAACTTTTTCAAACTAATTTTCTTATTTTAAAGAGAAACTTCCTTTTTTAAATTTTTTTACATATAGGTAAATCCATTTTCAAAAACACTTAAACTCTCAACTGGGCTGCAAAACATTGAAGAAAATTTAGTTCAAAAATATTTGTCTTTAAACACCTGAGAAAAAATTTGTATTTTTTAAAGCTACCTATTTTCTAGTTAGAAACATTTTTGGTATGCAGTAATTATTATTAAGTGTTTATAAATATATGTTTTACTTACTTAATCCGTTTTTGAGATGTCGAATTTGGTGTATGGGTGTATATGGATGATACTTTTCTGAAACAACAGAAAATTATATTTTTTTATATCCAAAAGAGAAAAATGTAAACAAAAATATATATAAATATTAACAAATGTATTGGGCCCTTTTTGAGAAAATACGAATTTCCATTTATGGCCAACAAATTTGAATGTCAAAAACTAATGTTTTTGGTCTTAAAAAAAGCCCTAACGCAAATCTGCCTAAAGTCATAATTTTGAAATTTGTACTCAATCAACACCAGAACCAAAAGACAGACGAATTGAATAACTAGACCTTTTTTATTCTAAAAGAAATTCCTCTAATCCTGAATATTTTTTTTGATAAACCATCGCAAAATAAAAAATTGTGAAAATAAAAATAAGGAGCCAGAATAAATCCGACAAAATTATTTCAAAAATAAGTCCCTTCACCCCATTACCCTCTTTAATTTGAAATGTGAGAACGCATACATCACTAAATGATTAAAAAAAGGAACTCTAAATCCTTTTTCCAATCTATATAATGCTTACATATGTATGTAGAGTAACAGTATATATACATGACATACGTTTAAGGAAAAAAATACACCAAAACCGTCTACGGATGTTAATTTGCATATAATTTCAGTTTCAATTCATCAAATATATAATATCCTTTGCTTTTAACCCATCCACGCACTTTTTTCCTCAAAATCAACTACTGTCGTCCTTTTTTCTATCAATCTCAACAACAACAACATCACTAAGAAAAAAAAACAATGAAAATGAAATTGTAAAACAAAAAAAAAGGATCACCATGATATTTCAGTTTTTTTTTTTTGGTTAGCCCCGTATACATATATATTCGTCCTTTGACCTGGGCTGCTGTTGCTACTGCTGCGTTACCGCATGTAAATTTGTTTTTTTCTTTTCCTGATTAATCAAATTCTTTTCTCAATTAATTCTGTGAGAGAATCCTTTTTTTCACTTTACCTAAATAAGAGAAAAAAAAAAACTATTTATATTATTTTTTATGTGTCGTCGTGTTTTGTCCTTGTATGTCTGTCGAGAGAGACTGTATAGAAAGGGTTTCTTTCCCTTGTTGGATATCCTTTTTTTTTTGTTGCTGAGAGTGATTTTTTTATGTAAATTTTGATCATCTACAAAATATGTTTGGTCGTCTAGGAGAAGAGAAGTCCTTATGGAACAACAATAGTGTGAGGACACCGGTTAACAATGGGTGAATGGTTGTTGATAAAAATCTTCCTGGAACATCCGTTGTAATTGATATCATCTTTCATATTTTTTTCTTTAAAATTGTTCTCTTCTCTAGTTGTTTGTTGTGGCATATGTGATGGGAACAAGTTTTGAATAAACTTATATGCAGATGGGTGATGAGACGACTGATGGTAAAAAAAGGATACATAGGAACGTTATATACTTTTTTACCAAATTTTATGCAAGACTTTATGTTTTTTTTTCAAGAAGAATTTCGACAAGTTCTGATTGTCTGTGGATGGATTTATTTCTCTGGAACAAACCACTATCTGAGCGCAAAACTATGCAGCCCATCACACACAAATAAAGAACTCTAGGTGGGTATATCCATTAGGCAATTGGCTAGTTGAACTTTTTCACCACGAGCATCCTTTTCCCCTATAAGCATCATCACAATGACTAAAAATATACGAAAACGGAAGTCTAAGGTTTTTCATGGAGTTTCAACTTGTTTTTCTTTCGCAGGATTCTCGTCGTCGTAGTCGTCATCGTCGTCGACGTTCGTCGTCCTTTGGCCGTCTACGGATTCGGAATCAAGTTCGGGTTCTATTGTATAACACAATGCTGGCATGGTGGATTGCTTTTCCCAATTTTAAGTGAATTGCAATCTTTCATCGAGAAGCTATAAGCTTTATTGAGATTCTATACTAGGTATAGGTTAGATTTGGATTGGTATAGACTGCGGCTTGGCAGTTTCTAGTCCTCATCATCATATTCCATTTCTATCCCGGTTTTTCAGAAGGAGAGAGAGGGAGAGATAGAGGGAAAAAATTATTTAAATGTTCTATAAACTTAAGCCAAAAACGGAACAGGATGTGTTAGATCTAGATATACCTACCTACGAAAGTATCTACAAAAGTTTTATGGTTTGTTTTCTTGATATCACTCTACGAAAAAGGAAAATTGAATGTCTGGCCGATAAAGGATATATCCATGGAAAGGTCCATCTGATTCCTATTTTATTTCCACGGGTAAATTTGAAAGGATTCAACATCATGTATGGATTCGTTTTTTTTTTTTTTTTTTGATGGGGGTTAGTGATGACGGCGATGTTGGTTTGGTGTATCGAAAGATTTGCTTGAACGTTAAAAAATTAGTAGGAATAGTATTTCAACAAATCGGATGAACGAATTGGATCAATACCAAAATGTACCTACATAAATTTATTTTCGTAATTGAATGAGAGTGCTTTTGACATGAATTGGATAGCCTTCTTCTCATAGGCACAAAAAGCCTAAAAGACTATCTACATTCTGGATAGGTAAGGTAACAATTTTTTTTTATAGGAAGCCTCTATTCATTTTAATATATTTTTAGACTTTTTGTTTCGATACAACCACACTTTGTACTTTAATCTAATCATTAAATCAATTTTCTAAAAAATAAAATAAACTAATTTTTCTTTAAAGTGTTTTTCGCATATTTTCTTATTGTTAATATTTAAGTGGTACTAAATTCCTGAAACTATTATATTTGATTTTTACCTTCCCATTAGAAGTTATTTTAAATGTTCTTATTTTTTCAAATAAAACGTATAACTTCGTCGATTTTAGTTAAATATAATAAAGTATCATTTAATTAGTATTAAAGAATAAGTATGTTCAGAACAAATAGAGGTTTTGACTTTATTCTAATCTTTTACAAAATATTGTTTTTAACTTTCGGCAAAATACAAAAAAAAAGAGGCTGGGAAGCGATCCACACTCATAACTTCCCATCCGTATATCAATTTGTCTTGCTTAAAATTTTGTAGTCTTTCGTGTTGAGCTAAAAAAGTTGTCAGTTGAATTTTAAAATTACCAACAATCTTTTTCAAATCAAGAAATAGTTTAGTTTGATTTTTAGTGAAAAACATATTTTTACCAATTTTAGTGGCATTTCTTAAATTTTTACATATTAAACAAATGAAATTAATTTGAGAGATATAAATAACCGAACATCAATTTTTTACAAATTTGCGTGCTATTTTTTGTAGATTTTATTTTTTTATAAAAAAAACGGACTTTTTATACAAAAAACTATTGAATATCGAAAACAATATTTTCTGTGAAATGAAAAAGTTTGAAGACAATATTTTAAATTTTGGAAAGCCATTTGAGTCGAAAATAAATGTTTACAAAGTTGTAGTATTTTTTTTAGGTTTTATTTTTTGTAAGAAATAGAGTTTCCTCAAAATTTTACTGAGTGTTGAAAACAATATTTTTTAACAGATAAAAGTAGTTTAAAGCCAATTATCACAAATTTTTTGAAAAGATAAAACAATTTTTACAAACTATTTTTAATTTTTTGTTTATGTTTTTAGTTGTTTGTAAAAAAAATGTGAATTAAATTTTTTTCAAAATTTTACTGAATGTTAACAACAATCTGTTTTAAGAGATTTAAGTATTTTAAAGCCGATATCTAAAAGTCTTGAAAAGATATTTGTATCGAAAATCAATTTTTACGAACTTTTGTTAATTTTTTTGTTAGTTTTTTTTTACTTCAAAAAAACGTTAATTAGTTTTTTTTTCCAAAAATATACTGATTTGGTATCACATTCCAATATATAATATAATGTTTAATTCAAATCTCTAGCGTCCAAAATCTTCACATTTTTTCAAACTGCTGTGGTAAGAAAACCACCCAACCATTTTTTTTGAAAGCCCTTTCTGCATTATTATCTTTATAACAAAATTTATTTGAACTCGAGATCTCTTCTGGTTCTTGAGCTATGGACGACGAAATATTTGGACTCTAGGGACCGTGAAACATCGAGAAATGTCAAAACTTTCAGTTTGACAAATTGGACCCATTACAATAACTACCTATGGGAAGTTAAAAAAACAATTTTAAGAAATTAAAAATTAAGAAAAATTTTTAGTGTCAAATTTACCACATAATTAAATTGCTTTCAATTTCTTTTTCGTTTCAAAACAAGACAAAAGAAAAATTTTCTGGTATTTAAAGTACAAAATTGAGCTTGAAAAGTAAGAGCTTTTTTTTGCGGAACGTACATTTATATAAACAAATTTAAAAGTAATCTTCTGATGCTATATTCATTTAAAATGTATACATTTTTGGAACCAATCATTAATTTGCTACGTTTAAGAAGTTTCAAAAAAAAAATGTTGCATTGAATAAAAGAAATATTTTTGTTGGATTTAAGAAAATATTTAAAACATTTTTTTTAAATGTTGATAATCGAAGTTAATTTATTGTTTTTACTTAAAAGATATATTTAAGATTCAATAAATAAGTTTTGCTTATAATAATAATTTTTATAGGTACCGTTATTTTAAAATGTAAATAATAAACTTAAATTTTTCCTGCAAAAATATTTTAAAAACCTTATTAACAAGAAAATCGTATTTATTGATTTTATTTTTTTTACCAAAATCGGATAACGGTTCTGAAAAACGCAAGTAATAAAAGTGGATGGTGGCTTCTAAGAAAATGCAATCTTTAACGACTTATGACTACACATTTTAAATTCACCAATCATTTGAACTTATAAACACTGCATAAAGAATATAAAACATAGTGATCTTAAGAATAACCATAGTTTTCTATATAAACCTAACAAAAAAAATGATGAAACACTCTTTAGCTTAGCTTAAAGCTAGAGCTAGTGGCGAATGGTCGTCTCGACAAATTATCGACATAGATGTGTACAAGGTGATAAAAAGGAATGAGATTTTTTTTTATTAATTATTTATAGATAATAAGGTTTCAATTTGTACGTGATCGTAATCAAACAGCTACGACCATACACTTTGTAGGAAAATAGACAATACTCCAAGACTTCTTATTGAGTTAAAAAAAAAAATCAAATCAAATGGGGTGGCGCAACAGTCCGTTGTGAACCAGGGCCTAGTGACTTACAACTCTCAACCATTCCTGTGTGCGAGTACTGTTGTCAGGAACGGAAGGGACCTACAATTTCAGGCCGAATCATGATGGTTAGTGCGTTGGACTGTCATGCAAGGGGTCTTGGGTTCAATCCCTGCCTGTGCCACCTTAATTTAAACAAAAAAATAATAATTTTCACGGGTACTGCCTCTTGCGAGGAATTGACAAATCCTTCAAGAGTAATTCTTGTCATGAAAAAGTGCTTATTGAGATAAACAATGTATTAAAAACTGAAGGTGCTACTATTGTGGAGAATCTGCGAAAGTGAATTTTATTATAAGAGGGGATAGATACTAAATTCATAGAGTTCACTCTTAAATAGTATCGAGGATTATTTCTTATTAATAGAGATCTGCTTCTAATAAAAAACACCCTCAAGACTTTGAAACCAGTATAGATGCCTTAAAGGAAGAACTTTAAACTCCTGAAATAAATTTAAACTATTGCGGATTCAGTTTATTTTTATACGACCCTCCCCAACAAGTTATTCCATACTGAATTTTAGAGTGAACAATGCCAAGTATTGTTTTCGAGCAGTATAAAACAAGTGTATAGAAATGTCTAGAGCAATTTAGTAAATCATTTTTAAACGATAATGTATGATCGGATCAATTTATTTTACTGTCAGGTATGACACCAAGGTATTTAAAGGTATTCACAAATTCTACCTGAAAGCAATGAGTTGAACAGGGTTCTCTAGGGACACAACTATCAGATTCATTAACACTGAATTTAGATGTTTGGCAATCTGAGGAATGATAAAATAAATCGCAATCAACTAAGTTAGAAGATCATGACAGACTAAAGTACAATAAATTGTTTTCTACTTAGTACTACTGCAATACTAGTACCACTACTAGTACAGTGTCTTAAGATATCCAAGTCTGAGTTAATGTCAGAAATTAAGTTAACCAGAGAACTGAAACCATAAGAAAAGGTCTTATCATCAGCAATAATGCGTCGTAATTTTGCCTTTGAAGTTCTGATTGAAAATATAAATAATAAAAATCAGAAAAAGCAAGGGACCCAAAATTGAACCTTAAGGAATACCAATACTAATATCACACAAACTACTTAAACTACCATTTATTTTCACTTATTGCTTTTTATTGGATAAATAAGAATGTAGCCATTTATAAATAAATCTACGCATTCCTGCATTTTTGAATTTTCTCAAGAGATTTTTATGATCAACTAAATCAAAAGCTTTAGTTAAATCAATGAAGAATCTAGCTGTATATAAATTCATTTTATGTTTTCATAAATTTCACTGCACTTCAGTTGATTTATGGGTTTTAAATTCAAATTGAAATTCACTTAAAAAAAAATATATTAATAAGAAACTTCAAAAATTCTGATCTTGATTCCTTGCTTACTTATCCGCCTCACAATCCATGAAGGGTCTCAGCCTGGGATACTGCAGTCTTCCATCTAGAACGATCCCTCGCATGCACTCTCCAGTCACCGAGACCAAGTGCTCTTGCATCCGCAGTCACTTGATTCTTGTACCGTAGGTTCGGTCTTCCTTGTCGTCTTGAACCTGGGGGCTGGGCTGATAAGACTTTCTTGGCTGGAGCGTTGTCGTCCATTCGCTCGATGTGGCCGAGCCAATGTAGTCGTCCTTCCTTGGCCTTCTGGACTACATCCACATCTTGGTACAGCTAATACAGTTCTTGGATGTATCTTCTTCTTCATTCGCCATCGTCGCATATGGGACCAAAAATCCGTAGAAGAATTTCTCTTTCGAAAGTGCTCAGTATCAATTCGCCTTTTTTACTTATCGTCCAGCACTTCGGCTCCGTAGAGTAGGACTGGTAAAATCAAAGTTTTGTATAGCAGACACTTTGTCTTTCGAGTGAGGAGTTTTGAACCCAGTTATTTGGCCAAACCGAAGCAGCAGTGGTTCGCTAGGGTAGTTCTTCTTCGGATCTCCACGTGGGATTGATGTTTGTTCCAAGGTAGGTGAACTCCTTCAGGATCCCGAATTCAGACATCGCCATCATAAGCTCTTGGCGGTGGATGCTATCATAAGCAGCTTTAAAGTCGATAAAAAGATGGTGGGTTTCGAATTGAAATCCGTTGGTCTTTTTCAGGATCTGCCTCAGTGTGAATATTTGGTCTATCGTTGTTCTGCCTGGCCTAAAGCCACACTGGTACGTGCCGATATTTGTGTTGCAGAAAGGTTTAAGACGCTCAAACAGTACGTTGGATAGGATTTTGTATACAACATTAAGCAGGGATATGCCAAGGTAGTTTTTGCATAACATCGGGTCGCCTTTTTTGTAGATGGGGCATATGGAGCTTATCGACCTGCCAATGGGTATGCATTCTTCCTCCTACACTTTGGCGATGACGGACTTGATAACTTCGAGAGAAGTTACTTGTAACTCGGTCGGAAAAGGATTTGGCGATCTCTGGCGATTGTAGCCGTTTGACGTTGTAGCCTTCTCCCAGCACCTGACTTTTTTGCCTGCTCGGAAGGTTCAATCTGGTTGACTGTAGATTGATCTGGAGAACTCCAAGTTCCTTTGTGGATGTTGAGGTGTGGAAAACGCGTATTGGCTACCATGACGTTTCGTTCCGCAGTAAAATCTATGAGCCTCAATCCGTTGTCGGAAGTGTGGTCGTGCAGGCTATTTTTCCCGATTATTCCACCAAAGATGTCTTCCTTTCCTAGCTTTGCATTAAAATAGCCCAGGACAATTTTAATATCGCAGCTAGGACACTGCTCATATGTTTTGTCTAAGAGCTCGAAGAACATATCTTTGGTGTTGTCGTCTTTCTCTTTTGTAGGGGCGTGCGCGTATATCAGGCTAATGTTGCCGAATTTAGCCTTGATGCATATGGTCATGAGATGCTCACTGATGCACCTATAGCTCAAGACTTCTTGCGTAAGTCTGGCTCCAATGACGAAGCAGACTCCAAATAAGCGCTGTTGGTTTTCGTGGTAGCAGTCACCATAGTAAATATCGCAGTTTTTCATATTCTTTTTGCCCGGCCCATCCCATCGTATTTACTGGATGGCGGTTGGCTTTATAGCGGCCTAGGGCCTCCGCTAATTCTTCGGCATGTGGGCTGTTAAGGGACCTAACATTCCACGTGAATATCCGAAGTTCGTTGTCCTTAATTCGTTTGCGTTGGTTTTCAACAGTAAATCCGTCCGTATCCGAGGTTTGTTGGTGCTTCGCAACTATTTTAAGTAAATGTCTTATATTTTTTACAAGATACCGAAAACCGAACATCAATTTTTACCAATTTTGCGAACTATTTTTTCGAGATTTTATTATGTTATAAAAGAACAGTCCGTTCTGGATTTTTATAAACAAAATTGCTGAATGTCGAAAACAATATTTTCTGTGAGATAAAATTAGTTTGCAGCCAATATTTTTAATGTCAGAATCATAATCTCAAATTTTTGAAAAGATATTTGAGTCAAAAATCAATTTTTGCGAACTTTTAATAAGGTTTTTTAGGTTTTAATTTTTTGTTAAAGAGAATTATAGAATGTTATAAACATTACTTCTCAAAAGACAAAATTAATCTTTTTTTGCGTTTTTAGTTCTTGCTAAAAAACTGTCAATTCGATTTTTCTCAAAATTTAACTGAATGTTGAAAACAATATTTGGATTAAATTAGTTAAGAGCAAAATTTCTCAAAATTTTAAAAAGATATTTAAGTCGAAAATCAATTTTTAATTTTGTTAATTTTGATTAGGTTTATAATTTTTTCTAAAAAAACTTTCAATTCGATTTTTCTCAAATTGTTACTGAATGTTGACAACAATACTTCTTATAGAATTTCATTAGTTAAAAGCCAACATCTTAAAGTATTGAAAAGTTATTTAAGTCGAAAATCAATTTTTAATTTTGTTAATTTTGTTTAGGTTTTTATTTTATTTCTAAAAAAACTATCAATTCTATTTTTTCTCAAAATATTACTGAATGTTTACAACAATATTTGTAAAGAATAAAATTATGTTAAAGCTAATATCTCAAATTTTTGACAAGATATTTGCGTCGAAAGTAAATTTTTAGCAACTTTTATTAATTTTTTGCTAGGTTTTTATTTTTTATAAAAAAAAAGTTTTTTGGATCGATTTTTCTCAAAACCTTAACAGATGTTAAAAACGTTATTCTTTATTGCACAAAATTATTTTGGAGATATATAAACAAAAAACTTAGTTGGATTTTTTTCCAAAAAAATATTTTTTTGGTATCGCGTTACAATATAAAATATAAAATTGAATTCAAGTCCCTAGCGTAATTTGTTTAAGAGATATTTAGGGTTCTTCTGCATCTCTCTAAAAATTATTTATTTTAAAAATACGTTTTTTTTTAATTTAAGGAAAAATCTTCAGCAACAATTTTTTAAGGATATATAAAATTTTATAAATATGTATTTCCTTAAAAACTGGATCCTTACGAATAAAATTAATTTTAAACCTTTAATAGATAAATCACATCTTTGAATTAATTTGACCAATTGTATGGCATCTAAAAATCCTTGAAAATTTCTAAGCAAATTTCATCACAAGTTTCCAATGGAGGTGGATATAGCTGGATTGATGGCTTACTCAAAAGCAATGTGTTATTTTATCGTTCTCCTCAAATTTAAAACAACAATTAAAAGACGTATAAATAATAATTTACTCTTCTCCTTTGATTTAAAAAAAAAAAACACCAAGAACAAGAAACAAAAATCCCTTGCATAACATATTTCGGACTAATTGCTGCCCTATACCCACACACTTTCTTCTGCCCTTATTATAAAATATAAAAGCCGACAAAAATAAAAATAAAAATAAAAATTAAAACAAAATCACTTTTCATTTCGTGCAGCATTCACAAGTTGTTTTTAAGAATCTTTTCTTCTTTTCATTTTCACTTATTTAAGAACGAGGGTTCCTTGCATCATAGCGTAAAGGTAAGGTAGGTATAGGCACTGATAGGGTTTAGATACTCGTACCTTTGTAACGCGCAGTGAAAGAACACAAAACAAACAAAACACATGAAATTCATTAAAAATCACTCATTCCGCACTCACATATTTTTTGTTTTTTGTGACGTTCATCATCATCATCATCATCCTTCTGCTCATAAGGATATGTGGAATTAATTCACACACGAAACTCCTACACACCATCATGCATCATGTTCAAAATATAGAAACTCATCTCAAAAATATGCATCACAAAAAAAAAGAATTATTAAAATTCAAAAATAAAAAAAAACACCGGCTGAAATGAAACCAAAGAAAACGAATTTGAATACGAGAAAAGAGAAAAGAGACGCCCTTAGTCCTTAAATGAAGGTAAGGTAGGTATAGAACGAATGACGATTCTCACCTGATCCTACAGGGACACTTGGCATTCTCCAGCGAATATAAAAGGGTTTGCCATCATCATCGTCTTCATCATCCCCATCAGCAGTGCTGGCAGCTTGAGAAATCATTAGAGCATAAAAGTAAAAATGAATTTTTTTTTCTCAACACTCCAGGATGCTCGTTAAATAGGCATATCATTGATCACATATTTACATACGTGTCTAGGATCCTTGTCAGTTATTTTTTTTGAGATACAGATATACCTACCTATGATGAGGACGACGATGTAGTCATAGTCAAGTCATGCTCTTGTTTCTATGCCCAGGAGCAATCTAAGTGTTCATCGTATGTACAAACAAAAATGGAAAGGATTTACATTTACACAAACACACACTGCCGCCTGCCAGTACCACTGCCAGTGTAGTAAAACGGATCATTAAAACCATGAATAACATATCCACTGAAAGCGAGAGAGAAAAAAAAAGAATATTGTAAGTGAAAAGAAGGATTCATTAAAGGAACCATGTGCACCACTCACTGGCATCAGGATAGAATAATATACAAAAAAATAAAACTTCAGGCAAAAGAAATCCTATTTCAGAGTTTTTTTTTATGTCATTTTTAATGTCAACTTCCTCGACCGCGAGGAAGTACCATGTTTGCATATGGAAAAAAGGATATTATCCCACAGATAAAAAAAGTGAATCCTTTTTACTTATTTTCATCCTATGACTACGAGTATCAATTGATATCCATCTGGGAGGTTAAATTAGCTTGAATGGATTTCTTACTTCATTCACTTTTATTTATTTTTTTTGTTCGTCCTTTTTTTCGTTTGTAAGACAGACAAAAAAATCTTTGTTTAAACATATGTTGGGGTCCATTAAAAGAGAACTTTGTGATTGCATGTCCTGGCATTCAATTCAAAAATATTTTATACATTTGTGTGATAAAAAAAATGAAGAAGAAACGATTGTCAGATTGTTAATTTCAATAAGAATGGATTCGTTGATATTAATTTACATTGGTCATCTGGCAAATTGATCCTTTCATAATGAATATCCTAGTGTAGCGGTAGGTGTATAAGAAGGAAGAATATTTAACTCTAGGATTGAGGAGTAAATGGATAAGGATATGATATGAATATACTCACAATTATTTCACAATCCCCAGACATTTAGTCTTTGTTGATTTTATATCCATCAGGACATCATCCAGAACATAATAATAATCCAGGCTGCAGGATTTTAATGGATGGTTTGATGTGTCTGATGATGATGATGATGATGATGATGATGACGATGGTTAAAGTGTGTGAGTTAAATACATATTTGTTTAGCAAAATGATTGATGGAGTAAAATAGTCACATGTAAAAATAGAGGTTGGATGCCATAAAAAGATTATTTATACATTAATTGACCGATGGTGTTACTAAGTAAAATTGAAAGGGGTGTGTAATTGTTTTGATATATACGTGAAATAAATGCTAAATTCATCTTGATAATCGTTCATTTATATTTGTATTCAATTTAATTTAACATGGTAAGAAACAATATGTATTTACGCATTTGGTTCTTATTTTATTTTAATAATTTGATTAAGTTTAAAAATTTTAACAATGTACATTGTGTAGCTGTGAAAATTCTAGAGTAACACACCATATAGCAACTTTTATACCCAATTCAGATGTACTATTTTATTAACCTTCGAAAGAAAGAATAAAGTGCCATTCTGAGACTTATTACAGAACAATGATTGTCCAGTGGTATGGAAACTGCATACAAATTTGCATTTCAAAGGATATGGAGCAATAAAAATCATCGACAAAATTAATATAGGACTTATTTGGACCAACCTCTGTTTTTTGTCTTTGAAAAGATAGAAATCATAATTTGGTCATTTGCAAAACGCTGTTAACAAATATAGACTCTATACATTTTATGAGCTCTTTTACTTTACGATGTTTGTTAGTTTAAACTTATTTTCATACCACTTTTATCGACCACATCTCGAGAAACCGCAGTGATTTGGACTTCAAATATTTTTTTTCACTGGTAATAACGCCAAAAGACCCAAAAAGAACTTTCAAAAAATTGCTGTGTGTATTTTCTTTACACTTAAGAAAAAATTAAAAACTTGGTTGACTCTGAATTTTTTTTTTTTTAAATTGTGACGTTATTCCAAATTGCTATAAACTTGAGAAATAATTAAATTTCCTTTTATTATTATAAATCAGAAAAGCACCTCAAAAAATTTACCAACAAGAAATTACGTATTATATTACATCCACAAAAATGTTATGCAACAGATAAAAAAAGGTTTTGTTTAAAGTTTTAAACATAAACTGTTTTTTACATAAACTAAACTATAAACATATAAATGGTCAACATTTATTGAATTAAAAAAAATTATAATTTTAGTTAAAAAAACAGAATAAACCTACCAAAAAAATACATAAATCTGGATAAAATTTTGAATCAATTTATAGTAATTCCGATACAAAATTTTATTTTTATGCTTCATTTTAGAAATTTTAGGAAATCGAAAATAAAATGCTTAACACTAACACAAATTTAATTTTAACTTAAATTAATATCCTGAGAGCAAAAAAATATAACGACTTTAAAGTTAAAGTTCCTACAAAAAATTGCTATTGTTAATTTTTTAATATTCAAATTCAATGGTAAAGATTAGAAAATTAACTAAAAAAAAGAGGATGGGATGCGACCCACACTGATAACTTACCATCTCGTCTGTCGATTTGTCTTGCTTTAAAGTTTGTCTATATGTACTCGTATCAATTTTTACCAAATTTGCGTACTATTTTTTGTAGATTTTATTTTAATGAAAAAATGGACTGTTGGATTTTTATATAAAAATGACCGAATATCGAAAACAATATTTTCTGTTAAATTAAATAAGTTTGAAGCCAAAGTTTTAAATTTTTGAAAAGCTTTTTGAGTCGAAAGTAAATTTTTACCAAGTTTTAGTATTGTTTTTTTTTTAGAGTTTTTTTTTGAATATCGAAAACAATATTTTCTGTTAAATAAATTAAGTTTAAAGCCAAAGTTTTTAATTTTTGAAAAGCTATTTGAGTCGAAAGTAAATTTTTACCAAGTTTTAGTATTGTTTTTTTTTTAGAGTTTTTTTTTGTAAATAAACTGTAAATTCGATTTTTTTCGAAATTTTATCGAATGTTAAAAACAATATTTCTTATAAAATAAAATTAGTTTCAAGACAATATTTTAAATTTTTGAAAATATATTTGAGTCGAAAATCATTTTTAACAACTTTTTTTATTTTTTGGTTTTTAATTTTTTGTAAGAAAAACTGTCAATTCGATTTTATTCAAAATTTGAGCGAATGTTGACAACAATATTTTTTGAAACATAAAAGTAAATTAAATCCAATATCTCAAAGTTTTGAAAATATATTTGAGTCGGAAATAATTTTTTACCAACTTTTATTAATTTTTTTTTTGGTTTTTATTTTGTGTAAAAAATGAAATCATATTTTCGTCATAAAATTTTGGAGGTAACACATTTTTTTTTTCAGTTTTTTTGATTTATAAAAACAAAACTTTATTTGGATTTTTTTAAAATATACTTCTTTGATATCACGTTACAATATATTATATAAAATTCAATTCAAGTCTCTTGCGTTTTTGGTTCCTAAGATATTTAGGGTTACCCAAAATTTGCACTTTTTTTCAAACTGCTATGGTAAAAAAACCATATACACAATTTTCTTGATAGCCCTTTCTGCATCACTCTTGCTTATTACCTGTATAACAAAATTTATTTGAAATCGATATCTATTTTTGTTCTTGAGCTACGGACGACGAAAAAAAACGTCGAAAAAATAAATACTTCAAAGAAAAGTTACCAAAAGTTGGTAAAAATTGATTTTCGACTCAAAAATCTCTAAAAACTGCAAGATATTGACTTCAAAGTACTTTAATCTTTTAAAAAATATTATTGTCAACATTCAGTAAAATGTTAAGAAAAATCTAACTGATAGTTTTCTTACAAAAAAATTAACCTCAAAAATGAAACAATACTAAAACTTGGTAAAAATTTACTTTCGACTCAAATTGCTTTCCAAAAATTTGAAATATTGTTTTTAAATTTTTTCATTTCACACAAAGTACTGTTTTTGATATTCAGTAGTTTTTTGTATAAAAATATAATAGTCCGTTTTTTTCATAAAAAAAATAAAATCTACAAGAAATAGTACGCAAATTTGGTAAAAATTGATGTTCAGTTCTTGATATATTTCAAATTCATTTCATTAATCTAATTTGAAAAATTTTAAGAAATGCTACTAAAATTGGTAAAAATTTGTTTTCGACTCAAAATCTATTCTTCAAAACTGGATTTTCAAACTAAACTATTTCTTTATATGAAAAATATTGTTGGTAATTTTAATAATTTTAAAAATAATTCAACAGACAACATTTTTTTACAATAAAATAAAAATCCCTCCAAAAACAACTTAAATGTAGATAAAAATTGAATTTCGACTCAATTATATTGAAATAAAAAAATTACATTGACTTTAAACTTTAGTTTTCACAGTTTTTAAATTAAAAAAATACCCTAACTCAAAAATTCCTAAAAAGTACTCAAAATTAATTTTGTATTTAACTTTTAAGAACAAAGAAAAATACTGACTTCAAAAATGTATCTCATTTAACAAACTTCAAACTAGTATTAACAAAAAAAACAATGAAAGCGGAATATTCGAAATTTTCAAAAAATGGTTTGAGGACTTTGTAAAAATATAGATGATTTTTTAAGTCTCTAAACAAATAAAAGCTATGAGTTCTCCAATTAGTTTTACATAGAATTTAAATAACATGATTTTGTTTAGGAAGAAGAGGGTCTATTTTATTCCGTCGAGTTCCACCAAAGCGCCTCAACATAAACTGAAGTCCTGATGTGAAGAAGACGTTATAACCATATTGGACACAATAAACGCTGAGATGATACATACTCGTATGTCTCAAAACCGTATTAAAGTATTAAGTAAGTGTTTTCGTTTCGTCTCAACTTATACAGTTTAAAATAACACCTTAATATTAAAAACCTTCAACGTGTTCAACATTAAAGCATCCAACAAAACAGGATAACTTGGAGAATAAATTGTGAACCCAAATTGTTAAATGCGGCACCGGAAAGGCTCTAAAACATGAATTGATTTGTTTCACTTATGCAAAGCAAAGAAAGTTTCCAAATCACTATTACAACAATGACAAAAATGTTTTACCTTTAAAGTTTTGAACAAAGCTCTGCAGGACACGTAATTTCAAACTTTTTTCATCACTCAACATATTTTGGATTTTTGCTTTTTGTTTGCGGTTGTTAAGATAAAAACTAACCCAGTTAAAAAGACAAACCATTAAAACCAATCTAAAACAATAATATAATTGTTATTAAAATGCCTATTTTATGTAATGGAATCACAAAGGCCAATTTTATTGAATCAGGAAAAATAACCTATATTACACTTTGGTTAAATATATAACTGAAAACAATATAGAAAAATATAGTTTTCAAGATCTTAGCCGATATCAATTTATCAGATAAAGAATTAGACGTTTTGAGAGACTTAATAATTGTATGAATGTACAAAGAAGACAATTTTATCAGATTTTCTTTCTAATAATTCTTAAAAATATCTTTCAAAAAAAAGTTAAAAAAAACATGTTTTGAGCTTCTTTACTATCATTAATTCAACGTAATGACATTAAGCAATATTGAAAAGCCTTGAATTCAAAACTTACAACATCCGTCTTAAGATACTACCGATGAATTTGAATTGTAGTAAGTGGGGAAAACGACTTCGAAAAATTATCATATTCAATTTGCCTTAAACGTGATGTTAATTGGAGATTTGGATGCGAGAATTGGAACGCATGCAGGAGTGATGAATGATTTAAGAGACAGACATTTAAAAGATCCTTGTTCTAACGCAAAAGGACAGAAACTAATAGAGTTTTGTAATACCTTTGGTCTGCCCATACTAAATGGTCCCCAGTGCCGGCGACTCGTCAGGACATTTAAAGTTTGTTAGTGGCCAAGGGACATCAGCTGTCGATTATGCTATCATAGGAGAAGATTAATCTTTATGCGGCTCCTGCCCAAATTCAAATGGAAAGAGGGAAAGAGGCTAAGGCTCAGGAGTATCAACGAGCTCTTTTTCCTCTTAGAACGCATCGTGAAAGCCTCATACCCACCAAATCAGCCAAAAGAAAAAAATGCAAGAAAAGAACCCTGGTTTGACGAAGAATGTCTAAAACTCGTAAAACATCATTTGCGTTATTGAGGATTTTCAGTAATTCCACCCAAGGATTGTTTAAGGGATTTTATTAAGAGGCAAATACGAAATTTGAAAAGCTTTGTAAGACTAAAATAAAGTTAAACGCAAAAAAGCAAACAGTCCGATTAGAATCTTGAAAAAACTCCGTTGATTTTTGGAAACTGGCTAGAGAGGCAAATTTATTGCTTTCCCTTTTTAAGGATCTTCAAAATCCTGAAATAACGCCGACATAGTGGCAGATCGTAGCACCTGGATTTGTAATCGACTCTCTGGACTGTGCATTTAATATGACTGCAAACAATGCTTCATGAATAAGTGTATAGCACATAGTAGCAAGTTTAAAGTATTTGAAGCAGTAGCTGAGAGCATATTTTATATTTATCGCAGGTTTGGGGATGTAAAAAATGTAATTCGGTTGAAAAACAGAATATTTCATTTGCCGAAAAATAAGCCATACTAGGTAATAATGCTAAAAACGTTCCTCTCTCCTTTGCTTATAAAAACATTGAAGTTGCAAGCGGACTTCTTGCTTAACGTTTTTAAAATGAATGATTTAC
>NC_079148.1:139714021-139758597 GCF_945859685.1 Eupeodes corollae | reverse complement strand
TAAACCTTTCCTTGAATTTTAATCTTCAATGTTTAGAAGGTCAATCAAATACTTGGCAGTTTTTTTTTTATCGAATCGATGTCTTTCATTCAAATCCTCGTCATCCATTTGAAAAGGTTCAATTAGGGTTAAGTAGAGCTTCCGTTTTCTATTGGTTGGTAGCGTTACAACATCCAGCTAAATATCGAAATCTTGATAGATGCTTAAGTTTATTGACATTTTATTGATTATTTTTTACTACTTATAAATTTCAAAACAGCTTAAACATAGTTTTTGTCGTGTTTATTTTTAAACTCCAGACTATCGTTTAAAAATGGGTTTAAATTGACTTTGAAAAACATAAACTGGAGTTTAGTTTATCAAAGAAAAAATTCAAAGGTATTATCGTAAAGAAAAGGGCTTTGCTTTACATTTTAAAAATGAATTTGGGCCAAAAGCCGCCAGTGGATGCTTGAATAAATTCCACCCATGAGGCCGAATTTTCGACCCATGTTTTGCAGAAATTTTGGGCTATATGTCAGCAATAACGCAATGTCATTTTAAAGACGACAATTTCCGGCTTATCTGCGTATGATAAAAAAAAGTCCAGTGGTGTTAAATTGCAAGATCTTGAAGGCTACGTCATTGGAATACGCCGTGAGATAATGAGTCCACAAAACTTTTCCAATTCAATAATAAATGTTTAAGGTTTTCAAATGTTGTTCAGTCTTTTAAAAAAAAAACAGCAAACCAAACTGAACACAAATCAACTGACAGCTGTCAAATAGACTTACTCCAAATATGGATGGCCAGACTCAAAACCAAACTCCTCCAAAAAAAATTGCATAAATCAAGTTACAGCTGTCAAATGACTAACTGCAAAAAAAGTATTGCCAGACTAAAAATTAAACTTCTACAAAAAAAAACCATTGGTTCTCAAAATATCAAACGCGTGTTTATCGTTTTTTAGATGGCCTGACCAACAACTCCGACAATTTTTAATCGATTGACTGGAAACTATCTTGGAAAATACAAATTGTAAAGTTCATTGCTGTTATTGACAATTCAACGATTTTGGTGCTGTTTGATTATAACGGTTCTCAATTTCGGGGTTTCAAAAGTATAGGGCTAAAATTTGACAACTGTTGAACTTAGTTGTTAAACCATTCTTTTTTCAGTTGAAAGTCTGACTTTTACGAAAATGCATCGCTTAACTTCGCACAAAGCATACAAATTATTAAAACTCACTAAAAAAGTCGGGATTCTTCCACATCCACATAATATATCGTGCTTTAGGAGGAGACAGCAAGTAATTGGCAAAATTGTGAAGAAATTTGAAGAGGCTGGATTGGTTACACATATTTTAAGGCCTGTGCATCATCGTTTCGCTTGTACCATTGAAAATATCGCTGCTGTAAGTGAAAGTGATTCCTCGTCGTCCTGAGGAATTAGGACTGTCTTACGTACCTTATGGCGTATTTTGCTTTGGTATCTATACCTACAACCATATAAAATCCAGCAAGCTCGTACAGCAACTGAAGCCAGCTAATCTTTCCCAACTTCGTAAATACGTCGAATGGGTGCTTCAACAACAAGCGTTGGACGGAGATTTTTCGAACAAAATTTTCTTCGGGTGCGAAACACATTTCTCACTCGGTGGGTATGTTAATAAAAAAAATGGTAGTTTTTGGGGTTCTAAGAATCCTAAATTAGTTCAAGAGAAGCTATTACATCTACTAAAAGTCACTGCTTGGCGCGCTCTTTGGTCTTGAGGTGTGATTGGACTTTACTTCTTAAAAACGACGATGGAACGACTGTCACCGTCAATTCTGAGCATTATGTTTATATGATAACCGACTTTTTTTAAACTGCTATTGAGGAACACGACTTGGAGAATTTGTGGTGTCAACAAGTCGGTGCCACATGCCAAACAACTCGATCATGCCATTTGACACCGCTTAACTTTTTTTGTGGGGCTACTTTTAACTCTTTAGCACTTAAAAACCAATATTTGTCAAAAAGTAGTCGAAAATTACCTCAAAAATATCGATGCTTGCAACAATTCGCAAATGACGTGGTGGTCAAATCATTAGATTATAAGGATTCAAGAATTACAATAGCTGTTAGTGAAGCGGTGGACTTTAAAAAAAAAAAGACTTCAACACGAAAACTCTCATTTTAAAATATCGCCAAAGATTTCTTTTTCTGTTATTCTGGTTAATTCTCTATAATCCACAGAAAGGAGCTTAATATTTTATATTATTCCAAATTTAGGAGTTTTTGAAAATTACATTTAAGAATTCTTAAAAAATTGTAAAAATGATTTGATCTTTTTTTTTAATACAAAATGAAGTTATATATGTTTAACTTTTACTATAGAGAATCAATCAGAAGGCATATATTTTTAAAAATGCCCCCGGTGTTTTAGGTCCTGGATCGTATTTCTTAAATTAAAGGTTTTGAAATCATTTAAAACTTAAATTTAAAAAATGATATATCATAAAATTTCATTTAATTTTAAAGATTCTTAACAAGAATACGGAAATAAAGTGCTCGTTTAGTTTTTGTTTCATGTCCTAGATTTTTTTTATGCTGGTTTGACTTTGTTTTGAGGTATGTTACTATTTATTTTTCTCAAAAAGCTATGTAACTACAGAAGGGTTTCATAAGTGCTTTTTTTCGAGCACAAACAGAAAGATAGAGTATCTACAAATTGTTCAACAACAACAAAAAATAAAACTGTGACCTAAATCGTTTGCGTGGTTACATGCTTTATAAACAAATTTTCGTCCTTGTATGTTATATATGGCAGATAAAACAGAAAAAAAAAACTTTTTTTTGTTATGAAACCAAAACTTTCGCATTGCTTTATTATCATGTAATCTAATTCATTTTCTTAATTACATGATATAAATATACACAGTAAATATATGAAAACTAAAGCATGATACACGCATCACACAACAGAAAGGATACATGTATATTGTACATGTGTCAGTCAGCCGGAAATAAAAAGAAAACATATGTATTTACATTATGTATATTCGTATGTATGTATGTTTAAGCTATTAATATATTTTCTTTATCCCTTTTCTATTATTGAAGTTGTTTATTGATGAAAAATGTGAGGTAATCGAAAGTGACAATGCACACGAAATAAACATAAATATATTATAACGTAACATTTATGTGGGTTTCTTAAAAAAATAAAACATTCATCTTATCCTTACCGTGAGTCCAGGAGCACCTGTCTTTCCTTCTTTACCCGGTAAACCGGGTGGTCCTCGTATTGATTCACGCAGTGTTTCGCTGTCTTTTAGTGCTTCTAGGATATCAGACGCATTACATGTACACTTTCCGTTAAATATCTGCAAACAAAAAAATTAAATGAGAAAATTAAATATATTTTTATAATCATATCATGCTAATTTTATTTATCCATTTGTTTGTAAATTAAATATTATTATTAATAAAAGTGTCAAGTGTTTCAGAGTCTAAAATCATACAAATTGTAAGAAAAATAAAGTTGCACGAAACCCAACATAATACTTTAAGGTTTGTGGGCTGAATACAGGCATTAACAGTTCGAAGCCTTATGTTTGTTTTCTAGTTAAAAATTTTCATGTAAAATATTTAAAATATTTAAAGGAAGTTTTGTAAATTTTTTTTCATTTTAGATTTGCTTTCATATTTCATAAAAATATAAAATAAGAAAAAAAAACAAAATAAAGCTACTTACTGTAAAATAAGCTAAATGGATTATTTAGTATCTCAAACATTTTTCAAAAAACATAATACCATACCATACAAAATAATAAATACAGTAGAAGTGTTTGTGCAAAAAAAATTGGAATAAGTCATTATTTCTTAAGAAAAGTTAAAACCAAAATATCGATCCCATGGGGGGTACCCTTCTAGAGCAACACAAACATTGTAGTGTTTTTTTTTTAAAGAAGCCAGTTTTAGAAAATAATTACGATTATCTTCTTGTACTATATAAAAACTAGAGGACCCGACAGACTTTGTCCCGTCTAGACGTCTTTGATTTGAAAATTTCAAACTTTTTTTAATAAGCTAAAACATTTTGGACCATTTTGATGAAAATTATTATTCAAATATTATGACAATATCTAAGGTCATAACATGTAAATTTATTACAATTAGACTAATCGATAGCGTGTGAGTAGAGTATGTGTAATGAAATCTTCAACTTGTTTTAATAAAAGGTAAAAAGCTTACACTCAAACTATTTTATTTAAAAAACATATTTTTTTTATTTACAAAAACTTAATTTATCGTAATGCCATTGGATGTACAATATTTTTGGTTAAACCCTGAGGTGTATAAATAAATAAATTCGATGGTTTTTTAACTCTGGAACACGCAACAAATAATTCGCCGTGAGAAAAACATGGGTTTTCTAAATCTAAGCCACAAATTGTCATTGTTTGGCCTTGTCATAGTCATAGCATATGCCAAACGGATTGGAAATTGTAAACGTTTGAATGGTATAGGCGAATCTGAAGGAATCATTGGGATCCGTGGTAAAAGTACAACTTCACCTTGAAATTTTCCACTCTGAATTTAGAAACTCTACAGGATAGTTGACAACTTCGTCAGGATCAACAACATTGTCAATCGATTTAAATGTAATTTAAAAATATAGCTACTCACTTCGATTCTGCACTAAATTAGCACACTTCAAAACTCTTCTCAAAACACTCAGTACCTTTTAATTTAATATTTGATCCAGCACATGGTCTACAATAACACAATGGTAACAAAATTTTTTTTTAATTTGATCGCAGCGCTAACTGTCGGGACAGACATGATAAAATTTTGTCACGCAGTTGTTGAGATGCTTGTTACATATAACTGCTAGATGGCGCTTTTAAAGAAAGCTTACATCGCGCCAGAGACCCTTAAGGTGCAACGGTGCGGGTTCGCAATAGCACGCTAGATGGAGCTAGGGGCGTAAAATCGTTTTTTTTTTTTTTAAAACCTTTTAAAATTGAATATTATTTAATATTTGACACTGCGATGGTAGCGCCGTCTGTCGGATCCAATGTAAAACATTCCAAAATCAACAACTACTATTAAATTAAAAATTAATTAAGAAAACATTGTCCAGCGGACAAAATTGTGAATCTAAACCATTCTCAGATCCCCTTGAACACACACAAAAAATTTCATCAAAATCGGTCCAGTCGTTTAAGAGAAGTTCAGTGACATACACACTCACAGAAGAATTATATATATTAAGATAAGTCGGGTTTTATTTCCTGACGCTATAATTCCTGAACGCACGAAGTGATTTCCACGATTTTGCATTAGTTAAAAAGTTCTCGGGCTCCGTGAGGTTTATAGCAGACACAATTCACAAAAAATTTCAATAGAAAAGCGGTGAATTCCGTTTAGCTTTCCATAGAAAGCTATTGTAAAAGTTCCGATTTGTGGAATTGAATTTTTTTGAATTTTTTGACGTTTCAAGGGCCTACATTAAAAACTAAAGCTTACTTTTGGGAACCTTTTTGTCAACCATATCTCTAGAAACGTCAGAGATATCGACTTCAAATAACGTATGAAATCTTCAATGAATTAATTATTTTGATTCAGGATCAATACTTGACTATTGCAAACAATTTACTGATTGAAGTAGGAATAATTGCGCCAAATTAATCGATGCACGATGCATTGAACCAAGAATTAAATCGAGAGCTGCAATACAATGTT
Organism: Eupeodes corollae; assembly: GCF_945859685.1. NCBI lineage: Eukaryota > Metazoa > Arthropoda > Insecta > Diptera > Syrphidae > Eupeodes > Eupeodes corollae. The sequence goes on along the minus strand of NC_079148.1, from coordinate 139,752,885 downwards.
GATACATTGCGGGAATTCGTTCAAAATAATTTGCCGTTGCTGAATGCAAGTATACGAAACATTAATGCAAGCGGTGGACAATAATACTGAATGTCTATTCTTCCTGGATGCACCTAAAGGAACAGGCAAAACATTAAATTTGTCAGTTCATTGCTTTCGGCCACTATTCGATCAAGATATGACATAGCTTTGGCTTTAGCATCAACTGAAATTGCGGCAATTTTTCAAGATGGCGGTCGTATTGCATATTCTGCGCTTAAGTTGTCAATCAATTTAAACATAATTGATATTCCAACATGCGATATTTCCCGATAAAGTGCAATGGGAAAATTGTTGATGCAATGCAAGTTCATTTTTTGGGAAGAGTGCACAATGGCACTCGACAAAGTAACAACATCTTTGGCGGCTTGATGATAATGTTGGCATGCAATTTCAGGCAGACGTTGCCAGTAATTTCCCTTGGAACGCCTGCAGATGTATTGAATGCTTGCCTGAATGCATCACTTTTGTCTAATAACGCAAAAAAAATATCGCTAACCACTAAAATGAGAGTTCAAGTTCAAAATCATCAAAGTGCTGCACAATCTTCCAAAAAATTTTTAGCTGTTGGAAATGGAAAAGTGGAAGTTGATGCGGCAACAGGATTAATTACTCTTACCAACGACTTTTGCGATTTGTAGACTCTCAATTAGCTCTTATTGAAAACGTTTTCTCAAACATTAGTGAGAATTATACCTATCAGAATTATACTTCGTAAAGTCAACAAACAATTGCGTAATTTGAATCCACCGCGACTTTGCAACGGTACTCGACTTGCGGTGAAAAAACTTATGCCGAATTTGATTGAGGCAACCATTATTAACGAAAAGTACGCAGGTGAAAATATATGTATTCCTCGAATACCAATGATTCCGACTGATCTTCAGTTTGTCTTCAAACGATTGGCAATTAACAACTCGCAAGTCCAATCGCTTAGTGTTTGCGGTATAAATTTAGAAAATCATTGTTTTTCACATGAGCAGCTGCGTATTCACGAGTTGGAAAACCATCCGCTTTGTTTTTGTTAACTTCAAACCAAAAAACAAAAAATGTTGTTTACCAAGGAGCACTTGGACGAAACGGTTAATTTGTGGACAAGCATAACTCTTCGATTCAGTATTTTCTTTGGATTCACTTTAATTTTTTACTTAGAGAAGTTTAACTAAATTACACTTCAGTTTTGTAATCGAAATTAATTCATTATTGTTGTGAAAAGAAATAAAATTTTTCCTTTTCAAATATAAAACAAAAAAAAAGAGGCTGGGATGCGACCCACACTGATAACTTCCCATCCCGTCTGTCAATTTGTCTTGCTTAAAAGTTTGCGTACTATTTTTTGAAGATTTTATTTTTTTATGAAAAAACGGATTGTTGGATTTTTATAAAGAAATTACTGAATATCGAAAACATTATTTTCTGTAAAATAAAATAAGTTTAAAGCCCATATTTTTAATTTTTGATAAGCTATTTGAGTCGAAAGTAAATTTTTACCAACTTTTGTTAATTTTTTTTTAGGTTTTTAATTTTTTGTACAAAAACTGTCAATTTGATTTTTCTTAACATTTTTCAGAATGTTGAAAACAATATTTCTTATAAGTAAAAATTAGTTAGAAGCTATTACCTCAAATTTTTGAAAAGATATTTGAGTCGAAAATCATTATTTACCAACTTTTGTTAATTTTTGTTCGCTTTTTAATTTTTTGTAAAAAAATTGTCAATTAGATTTTTCTCAAAATTTTATCGGATGTCAAAAACATTATTCATCTTTGCAAAAAATTGTTTTTGAGATAAAATCATATTTTAATCGTAAAATTTTGGAGGTGACAATTTTTTTTCAGTTGTTTTGATTTATAAAAACAACCTTTAAATGGATGGTTTTCAAAAAATTAACTTCTTTGATAGAACGTTACAATACATTATATAAAATTTAATTCAAGTCTCTAATGTTTTTGGTTCGTAAGATATTTAGGGTTACCCAAAAATTTCACCTTTTTTTCAAACTGCTATGGTAAAAAAACCACCCACGCCATTTTCTTGAGAGCCCTTTCTGCATCTTTCTGCCTTATTATCTGTACAACAACATTTATTTGAAATCGATATCTCTTCTAGTTCTTGAGCTAAGGACGACGAAAAAAACGTCGCGAACGTACATACGTACGGACATATGTACACACGCACGCAAGGCATCTTTCTAAAAATCTTTTATTTCAACTCAAACAAACGTCGAGAAATGTCAAAATTTTCAATTTGGAAAATCGGACCCATTACAATAACTTTCTATGGGAAGTTAATATTCAAATATATCCATTGGATTTATTTGGCTTCTAAATAAAGGTATCCCAAACGTATGGACATATTTCTAAAAATCTTTGATCTAAATTAAAGGGACCTTGAAAAGTCGAAAAATTCCAAAAACTTTCAATTTCGCAATTTCTTCCTATGAGAAGAAAATAACTTTCAGCCGTAAATAATTTACGATTTAACATTAATAATCGTGAGACAATTTTAAATCATTACTTTGGCATCTGGCATTTGTCACTATCAAGTAACTGAAGCCTTCAATTTTTAATACCATATAACTTGATGTGTAGGATATGCCTATCCTAAATTTAGAAATTTTGTTGGTATATTTTTGGCACGTACATTTTCGTCTAACATGTTAAGCATTAAGAATACGTTAACCATATTAGAACAGAGGTACATTAAATAACTATAGGCAGATATATGTACATGACAATAGTACATATGTACATATATAGGTATAATACAATTAGCATTTAAATCGCATTTCCTCCTTTAATAGCGCCATTGTTATTTTTAGTGCTTTGAATTAATTTGTTGACGTCTCTGATATCGTCCCATGTATAGTTTCTCCATGTGCTCTTCTTACAATTCCCTCCATATTGGGACTATCAATTAAAAGCTAGAGAGCATATGTTGAAGGCTATGCCATATAGCTACGTAATATTAAATGCCAAAATGCTTGAGGAACAACTTAACAGGAATACGCGAAACTTCATTTCCAACACGATGACGTTATACGCTTTTGGTTTTGAATGTGGTAATAGAGGGAATGGTTTATATATGTAAATATATTATAGGAAGCGTTCTGGAATCAAGGATATACTATATACTGTACAGCCAGGCACATTTACTTAGTTACCTGATGACTTTCAAGGATTCAGAATGTCACACATGTGTGTGTTTAAATGTTTAACGACTATGACCTTTCATATAAGAAGAATGTAATATGTACGTGAATTTCGTAGGTATACCAGGAAGCAGGTGGGATTAACTTAATATGTACAGGATTTCCAAAGAAAAACAAAAACTTCTCATCTTTTTCTACCTAAATCCTTATATAAACAAAGGCAACAAAACAAAAGAGTTCGTGATGTCAAAGGGATAAATTCTGCCTCCTATAATTCATTGAATATCCTTTGGCCCCTTGTCGTCGTCCTTGTAAGAGTTGGAGTCGGAGTTGGAATAAAACGATGGTGGATTCGCTGTCGCTAACAAAAAAAAAAGGAAGCCACAAATAAAACCCAACAAGAGAATAAATTAATGAGCTTCTGGAAATAATTTAACATTTAAATTATTTTGGGTAATTAGGATAATTTCAATTTGAATAAATTACACCAAGAGAAAATACATTCCGAGATATGTGCATTGTTCAAATCCTGATGTACACCTATACCTAAAGATATATTTATGTTTATGTACTATTTTCCAAAAATTGGGCGGGGATTTTCATATATAAAATGTGATGGTAAAATATAGTAGGCTAGGAACCTCGGAGCTAAACGTCGCGTCGCATCGTACATTCAAATCTAGAAAAGAGGCGGTCGTCAAGGATAATAGTTTGGGACATTAACTAAAATGCAAATGTAATTTGAATTTGAATTTATTAACATATTGTGCTTACAGTATGAATGCAGAGCTTAATGGTAGATATTTATAATAAATAGGTGTACATAGCTTAGCTACTATATATTTAATTTTCTTTCGAATGTTTACGACAGTCATTTGCATTAATTCGAGATTAATTTTAAGGATTTGATTAAGTACAGAGGTACTTAATGTTATATGAATTGATTATACACAAATATTTATGATTGTTGCGTTCATATTTTATATAGTTGGAAATTTAATTGACTTTCAATCAAATTGGAAAGAGGATCATAATAATAATAATGGCTCAGTACCTATTTACTTCCTTTATATATGTTTAATTAATAAATCCTGTTGATATAATATGGTTTCATGCTGGAGCTACTTTAGGTCTTATATGGGACAATATGTTAATTCGCATTATAGATTACAAATTAAATTCTTGTATTTATGGGAAATCTTTCATACTTATTTTTAATAAGTAAGATTATTTTTGAAATTCAATTACTTTACAAAAAAATGCATATTTTATATTTTTCAACCACACCATTAATTCTGTTACTGCTTTATTTTATTTTTCATGACCTAGAACTTATTTTATAATGGGTCCGATTTTACGAAATGAAAATTTTGGCATTTTCCGACAATTTAAGTCCTTAGAGTCGAAATAAAACATTTTTAGAAAGACGTCTGTGCAAGCTTGTGTACGTATGTTCACAATGTTTTTTTTTCGTCGAAAGAGAAGAGATATCGACTTAAAATAAATGTTTGTATACAGATAATAATGCAAAAAGATGCAGAAAGGACTCCCGATAAAATTGAGTGCCAGATAACGTTATTTTATATAAATTAAAAAACTGAAAACAAAATTATTCTCCTCGAAAATGTTTCGAAAAAATAAAGATTTCATCTACAAAACAATTTTACTAAACGAAGACTAATGTAATTGACAGTTTTTTTTATAAAAAATAAAAATCTAAAAAAAATTCCTTAAAGTTGGTAAAAATTGAATTTCGACTCAAATATATTTTCAAAAACTTAAGATAGTGGCTTCAAACTTATTTTATCTTATAAAAAATATTATTTTCTACATTCGGTAAAATTTTGAGAAAAATCGAATTGTTAGCTTTTTACAGAACAAAAAAAGATACCTAAAGAAAAATTAATACAAATTGGCAAAAAATAGTATTAAAATTAAAAATAATATCTTTTCAAAACTATGAGATTTTGGCTTTAAACTTCTTTTTATTTTCTAAACAATATAGTTGTCAACATTCAGTATAATTTTGAGAAAAATATAATTGACAGTTTTTTTTTACAAAAAATAAAAACCTAAAAAAAAACTTGGTACAAATTTACTTTCGATTCAAATAGCTTTTCAAAAATTTAAATTATTGTCTCCAAACTTTTTATTTCACAGAAAATATTTTTTTGTTATTCAGTAATTTTTATAAAAATCCGACAGTCCGGTTTTCATAAAAAAATTAAATCTACAAAAATTTACGCAAATTGGTAAAAATTGCTGTTCGGTTTTTGATATCTCTCAAATTAATTTCATTCATCCAATTTGTAAACATTAATGAAAATTTAAGAAAAACTTAAATTGGTAAATTTAACAAAAATAGATTTTTAAGCTAAACCATTTCTTCATATGAAAAATATTGTTTGTAATTATAACATTTTTAAGACTAATTCAATTTTTTTGTATAAAAAGCGATATTACTACCCTTATTATGTAAAAATACTGGGAAAGGGAGAGAATTCCTGAATAGAGTGTGGTAAGGAATTCCACATTCGAGTAGTACGGCTAAAGAACGAATCTCTGTACTTGACAGAACGCCCGAAGTTGAGCACGAGGGTATAGCGATGATCATTCCTTGAAGCGAGAGTATTACGGTTAAACTGTAAGCGGAGGAATGCAGATGGTTATTTCTCTAGGGGTGAGACAGGAAACTTTACGACGATGTTCGAGCAACGTAAATGATCCAATGATAGTGTTATCACCAATCGAACTCAATACTCTACATTCAATACTGTCCAAGAGGCTTAAATAAGTTGTACTAGCACCAGAACAGATACGGCAGTTATACTCAAGCTTTGGACGTTTATAAGTCTTGTAAATAACAGCCAGATCAGATGCTGCGAAAAACTTGTTGCATCGCCTTGGAAAACATAAACATCTTGCGGCATTTTAGGCGTCATCGTTTATGTAACCGTTCCACAAGAGGTAGTTGGTGATACACATACCGAGAATATCGAGATGTTTAGTCTCCTTGATGCAAGTGCCAACCATGGATAATGACAAAGGCGGGTATATCACGCTTTAACGATACAAGTCAGCAATGCGTTTTCGAAGCATTAAATTCCACGCGGTTTTTATTTTCCATTAAACAATACTCTTTAGGTGTTGGTTAGAATTTAATGAGCTTATCATATTTTATCGTTCCATATCCAAAGAAGAGGGATGTGAGTCTGAAAACGAATATGAAAAGCTAAGAGTACTATCGTCAGCGAAACAATGCATTGGATAAGAAGTTGCAGACAGGAGATCATTAATAAAAATGAGAAAGAGTGTTGGAGAAAAAACGTAGCCCTGGGGCACACCAACATTTATTTTATGGTTTTCAGACTTGAACCCATCAAATACTACTTGTATTGAACTATCCAAAAGGTAATTGGTAATCCAATGAAGGAGGGATTCGTGAAAACCGAAAGCACGCATTTTCGATAAGAGGGCCTGATGCTAAACCCTATCAAATGATTTTGAAATATCAAGAGAAATGATCTTACTTTTTTCGAAGCAATGTTAAGATTTATTCCACTGTTCGGTGACATGAAGCATGAAATCACCAGTGAACCTATTGCTACGAAAGCCGTATTGTCAGTCATTAAGAAGCTTTCGATTTTTTGAGCTGATAATTAATCAGCGTTTCCGGTCGGTAATAAAAAGGTGAGGAAGATTCACATTTTTTGTGAAAAGGTTGGACAAATGCGGTTTTCTATCCGCTCGAAACGATACCTGAGGAGTAAGACCGATGGAAAATCTTATTCAGTGCTTTTGCCAGCGTTGAACAATAGCGGGGATACCATCCGGACCAGCGAATTTATGAATGTTGAGATCTTTAAGAACTTTTGCCACAGTACTAGTGCAAAAAAAGATTAGTCCAATTGAATAACTAACTCCCTGAAGTACAGGCGGAGTCATAACACTCATTGGCAGCGTATAATTGCCTAGCAAAGAGATTAGCTTTCTTTAAAGCGCTAACAAATGGAGTGTCATTGACAACGAGCGTAGGAACCGAGAAAGCGGAAGCATTCCTCAAGGTTCTTACAAATGACCAAAAATATGTACTGCCTTTGGGACATTCAGTATTTTGTGTGTTATTTTTGGTCATGTAAAAATTTGGTCCGTCAAATATGGGCGTTGCAGGCCTTCCTGGCTTGCTTCAACTTATTACGGTTTTCCTCAGTTGGATTGGCTTTGAAACAACAGAAATTTACCTTCTTGACTCTATAGCTCGCATTGAACCATTTGTTTTCATTAGGTCTGATGCTTTTAACCCTGTTCGAGATAAAAGTTCTTATTCCCAGCAGAATCAAACTTGTAATCATATCAGCGCTGGAGTCAACGTCACTATCGAGGAAGTATTGTGACCAGTTAAAGATCCTGAAGTAATTATTTAGACCGTCCCAGTTGGCTTTCTCGTATTGCCAAACGGTTCTCTTAGGAGCTCTTTCTTTAACTGAACAGTTTTGACACGAGAAATTTACTGATTTGACACAATGGTCACATGTGCTTAGAGGAGATAAAACACTTATAGTGTACTTACCAGGGTCAGAGGTAAGAAACAAGTCAAGAGTGTTTTCTGCTCGACCTACCACATCCGATATTCAAGTGTGCTCGTTGACAAGCTGAGTAAGGTGCTTCAACTAAGCAGCGAAAATCACAGCACACACGTCTTCGGGTATTGTCTGGTCCGAATTTTGAAGCAATTAAGATTCGTGTACATTGAAATCGCCCATAACAACGATTTCAGTGCGAGGATAGGACGAAACATTACTTTGAATGGAGCCAGACAATGCATCAAATTCACGAGAAGTTGACACTCTGTCTAGATTAAGGCTTTGATAAAGGAAGCAATAGTGAATGATTTGCTTATTAACGGAAAATTTAAACCACATGAAATCAAAGAAGGAATTGGTGAAGGACCATATTAAGGTAAGAGCTGATAAGCAAACATCATTCCTAATGTAAATGGCAGGCCATGGTGTGAAAACAATAAAGGCACCAAGCTATACCCATGAACAAAAAATTCAGCAGGATCGGACTCCTCATCTAATTGTGTTCCACTCTGGCCAAAACAGCTGGTTTGTTCAAAACAGTATGGAAGTACAAAGAAAGAAAATTCGCTGTAAGCCCTCGAATATTAGAATAATCTTTACTGCAATTTACAGCCATTGCAAATAAAATAAAATGCACGACTGGGTCGCACGAACTTGCTCCTGTATGCTAAGAGTCTGTTTAAAAAAGTACTTATATAATATTTAAAAACATAACTGTAAAATAAGTTTGTCTTCAAAGATATAAATACCATTTGATTTGACAAAAAAACCGCACGATCTTTGTATATGAAAAATAGTTTCTATTCTATCGATGAGATTCATATAGATTCAATTTGTTCCTTGAAAGCTTTTTTCCTTTAGATAGCTTCATTGTAATTTCATATTAGAAGAACCAGGATGGAAAATAAATAAGATAAGAAAGAGGCAGACCATGAATGTTTAAATTGTAAAGCGATCGATTATTGGTTGGAAAAAGTGATTTTAATAGAAAATACATATACTCTTTCTGGCCCGTTTCTTTAACTTGTACTAAGTATTTATTCTTTTATAAAGGTGAAGGAAAGTTAATCATGTGTGCAACAACCTTATTCGTAAAGAATAATATTTTAAAATCACATATACAAACTTACCAAGATATTACTTCTTGATAGACACTTTAAAATAGATTGTTGATTAAATATATCATATCGTTGGTATTTAAAATAATTTTAGTTATAAAAATACATAAAGATGTACCAAATGCACTAATTTAGATTAAAGCTAGGAATGTAATTACAATTTTGTTAAAATAATGCGCTCTTTCAGGCTAATGCACAGTTAAAATATTAAAAAAAAAACTATTTTAAGATTCAAAATTTCGCCCGAAAAATAAGTTTGTCTTTAAAAATTTAAATGCCATTTTATAAATAAAAAAACATATGATTTTTCAATTTTTTTTTTTGAAAATCGTTAGAGCGGTTTTTTTTTTAAATTAATTTTTTATATATAAAATTTTTAAATTTTGTTCTAAAAATATTTTTGGTACGCAGTTGTTTAGAAATTGTTACTATACGCTATACGTTTGAGTTTCGTAAAAAAATGTTGACCAGTTTTCGAGATATCGAATTTTGAAAAAATAAAATTCAATATTTTTTAAAAAATCCAAACAATAAAAAATGTCACTTTTGATAATCAAATATTATTAAAGCTATATAAGAGCTTATTCAGAAAAAAATTATTGAAATCGGTTCATAAGTTGCTGAGAAAATTAAAAAACAAAATAACGGTTCTATGAGCGGTACCTTTCCTGAGCAATACAAAAATTTGTTTTTCTTATTAAAAGAAGCCAAGTTAAAAAATAAAATTTTAGAGAAAATTTAAAGAAAATCTATCGGTTTGTTTTTGAGAAAATTCGAATTTTCGTTTTTTGACCAAAAAAATTGTATGGTGGCCACTGTTAGTTTTGATCTTAAAAAAAAACGCCTAACGCGAATCTGCTCAAAACCTTAACTTCCAAGTTTGAACTCAATCGACCCAATGATTTAGGCTGTAGGAGCGTGGACAGACAGACAAAACCGACCGGACGGAATCGCGGGACCCACTTTTTTCGACTTGTCTACCATCGTAATATCATGTTTGATTAAAATCTCGAGTTCGAAATTTTGCACGAATGCAAAACTTGCCATATAGTTCCTATATGTCGCAAGTAAAAAATACCGATAACCAAAACAGACAATCCCATAAATTACTGAGTTGAACCACAGAATGCTATTCGATTTGCGTCACTACTAGTGTTACGCCTCAGTAGTGACAAACAATCGAATCCGCCCCTGTAAGTGCAAAACAGTAATCATTTTTTTAGTCAATAAATCTGTTGTCTTGTGACGACGCACGTAGCCTGCGCATCAAATTGCATTAGTTATAAAACGCACTGCAATTTGATGCACATGCTTAACCGTGCGACTGTAGGAGAAAAGGCGTAAGGAAGGATGGTACTCACTGTGCTATTGTTGTTCTTGGCTTATCATATTTTTTTGTTGGTTGCTAATTGTTATTGTTGTTTTTGATTTTATTAAATTGTTCCAGTGTGGCGTGTTTTTTATTAAGTTTTTTTTACACTTTCACTATATTGGTTTAGTTATTGTTTTTTAAAAATATGTGGACGTAATTTTACTAAACGACACTTAATACGATTGTACACAAGATTTTAACAAGACTGCCCACGGGCAACAGACGAACGGCAGCACAGAGAGGACCTTCCCCAACGAAAGTTCACTGACAACTGACAACTTTTTCAACAAAACACAAAAACCGTAAAACTTTAAGCAAGACAAATCGACAGACGGGATGGAAATCAGTGTGGCTTGCATCCCAGCCTCTCTTTATATTATTATGATGGCAACATTCTTAAGTTTTAACTATACAGACATTTTGTTTTGCTCATTAGTTAATTCGTTAATTTAAATGCATTACAATTTTCAAAAACGTAATTAAAAAAATATTTTAAATTTGGGATTTTGCATAAAAAATTGCCTACAATTTAAGAAAATGTTTAAATTAATTTTAACAACATTTTTTAAAATGTATTTTAATAAAGATTCAATATTTTTGCTTCAATTTTCTTTCATTAAAATTAAAAGCAGGATTTTATTTTATTTTTGTTTTTGCCATTTTTAATTTGTAGTAAAGTCCTTCAAATATTGTTTTGTTCTCTGCAAAATAATGGAAATAACAGCAAAACTATAATAAAATTAATATTTGTGCAAGGTACAAAAACTCCCTACAAATAAATAACAATAATAATAATACGAAAATATATAAAATGTTTCAGTATTTAAACAAATTTAATTAAATTCAATTTATTAGGTATTTGATTTTATTCTGAATCAAAAAAAAATAAAATAAAAACCTATTTTAAAAATTCATTGAAGTTTAAAATCAAAAAAATTAAATATTTATTTACCAATGGAAGTTTATTATATTTTTCATTTCAAAGACTCAATGTTTTTTTTTTTTGGATTTTGCTGCTGTTGAGTCTTATAAATATCAGAATTTCATTATTTTTTGAAAACAAATGTTTTTTTTTTAAATAAATATAATATGTGAATGTATGTATATTGGTATGTGTTTGTTTATATAAGTTTTATATAACAAAAGAGATAATATAAAATTTACTTACACCATCCATTGACGTTGGAAAGTCAACATAGGGTGCATATGGACCAGCTTCGCCTTTTGGACCAGGTGGCCCAGGTGGTCCTGGTGGACCACGTATACTATCACCTGGTGGTCCTTTAATACCTCGTTCACCTTTTTCACCCTTTGGTCCTCGGAAAGCTGGAAAGAAAACAGAACAAAAAATTTATTATATTGAAAGCTTGAATTTTCAAAAATAAAACAAAGAAAAGAAATTAAAAAAAAAAAGGATTTATAAAAAGGGATTTTCACATTTATATAACTTTAACAAAAATATACCTATCACATAGACATATGTATATAACACAAAATGCCATTTTATTTTCTTATTTGAAAAATATTGGTTATTGGAAAATAAAGTAAGGTAAAGGTAGGAATATTGAATTTAAATGATTTTTTTGTTTTTCAATAAATCTTTTATCCCAGAACAAATAAGTAGAGTTTTTTGTGAAGAAAGGTATTTTATTGTTTTGCAGTTTTTCTTAACGAGATTTATTTTATTTTGTGATTTATCAGCATCAATATTATTATCAATGATAAAAGGATAGTCTGTGTGCATGAAAAAAGGATCAATTCTATTAAATGAGGTTAGATAGGTATTCGATTTACACTGAATTGCCGAAATTGTTAATATCTGTAACTTATTTATAACAGCTTTTAAAAGAGTTCATCATAATAAGTTGAAAATAAAGAGAAAAGGACTAAAATTACTCTCTTGTGGTATTCGTACAGTTACAATTACAATTAATTTTCTTGAAGAATAAGATTAGCGTAACTTATTTTAAATTGAGTTATGTTTTTTTGTATTTTTTAAATATTTGAGTTCTATTAGACATTTTTAATTTTGTTTGCATTAGGCCACATTTCAATTGGCATAAAAACGTTAAGATGAAATAAGTTTGAATTCAATATGTTTTTAAAAATATGTTTTAACAAATTCTTAGAAGTATGTTTCTTGGTTTTCATATCTTATAAGAAAAACTGTAGATTTCTATAAAAAAATTATACAACAATTTCAAGATTTTTGGTCCAAAAATGTATTTTTCTTTTTTTTGTTAATATAAAGTGATTTTTTAGTTTTTTTTCAAAATCATTTTTAACAAAAAAAAAATGTTGAACAAGACAAAATATGATTGATTTCAATATCATTTTGTTTCCAAAATTTTCTAATAAGAGTTTTAATTTTGATTTTAGAAAAGAACAAATATTTTTTTTAGATACATCAATATAAGTAGATTTAATTATTAGGAGGAAGAAATGCCGATCATCATAAACTTCAAGCTTAATTTTGCACGACCTTTGCACTAATTTGAGACTGTATGTCTTAAAATGATGATAACACATTGTTATGAACCTTACACTTTATTTTACCGTACAGAATTTGTTTTCTAATTTACAAAACTTTAGTGTACTAATGTTTTTAAACAATTTTAAATTGTTTGTAATAGTTTCAACATATTGAATGTAAAAAGATGACAGCTAACTCTTACAAGAAAACTCTATATTCAAGTTGAAAACCAGTTTCAATTTGTATCAATTTTCAACAATATTTTTTATTCGCTTTTATTCTACAGGGTGGGCCAAGAATTCGTTAACATTTCAATATTGCCACCCGGGAAGCGGGCGGGGGCACTAGCTCGCTTCTTGGAAATTTAGTCACAATGGATCGCTTCGCGGGGCCGCAACGCGCTTACTGCGTGAAACAGTTTTATTTAAACAACTTTTCGCTCATTCCTGTGAGACGCTTATTTTGCGTTGAATATGGTTTACACGACTTAAGTCAGTGTCCAAGTGCTCCTTTAGTAAAGAAATGGGTGAAGAAGTTCGAAGAGACGGGATCTACACTAATCAGTAATTTTGACAGCATCTTATTCTCTAACGAAGCCCATTTCCACCTATATGGACATGTAAACAAACAGAATTGCAGGAATTCCAGAAAAGGTGATTTCCAGACGAAGTGACATCCCATGGCCACCCAGAAGTCCAGATCTATCCTCAGCAGACTTCTTTTTATGGGGTTATTTAAATAGTCGATAAGTGCACTGATAAACCGAATACACTCCGTCAAGTTAAAGAAAAAATCACCGAAGAGATGTCGGTGATCTCACGGTCTCTATGCAGAAGAGTATTCGAAAACTTCAGGACTCACTTAGATAAGTGCAAAAACCGAAACAAATAAATTACAACTAATTAGCTTTCTCGTAAATAAACGATTTCTAAAATATGTTAAATGGTTTTTTTTATACGATTTTTTCAAATGTTATATTATTCATGGCCCACCCTGTATAATAAATACAACTGCCAACTGGATTTTTTATAATGATAAATAAACATACTGACATCTAGAGTCCAAACTCAATTTTTAACACTTTTTAAAACGTTTTTATTATTGTAAGATTTAATTTTTCCAAACATGTTACCAAACCTTTACAGCAATGTTTTTCAACTATTTTATTATAAATTCGAAGTAAAATATAAATAAAATAAAGAAATTTCAATATCTTTTCTGTTTCTTTTGAAATATTTTTGTTGCAGTATTTACTAGCATTTTCGTAGCTTTTGAGTTTGTTGAGTTTTTCTCATCACAAATAGCAAATATAATACTTCAATGTACTTTGAAAACATCCATACACACAAATACACATCAAGTAAACACAATTTGACCATATGCTACAGATGATTGTGAGGTTAACACTATTAAAAAGTCACTTGGGGTTAATAAGTCTCCTGGAATAGATGAGATAAAATCGGTTGACATTAAGAATAATGCTGTTACATTTGCTCCAATATTGTGCAATATAATAAATCTAAGCCTAACCGATGCAAAAATACCTAAACATGTTAAATCTGCTGTTGTAAGACCGATCTACAAAAATGTTTTGAATGAATAGTTGTTAACAGATTGCAAATTTTCAACGAGAGGCATTTATTTATTAACAAAAGTCAGAACGGGTTTCAAAAGAATAAAAATACAGGACAACTGCTTTATATATACGAGAGCTTAAATTTGGGACATAATTTACTTGTACTGTTCATGGATTTCAGCAAAGCTTTTGTTACACTCAACCATTCGAAACATTTGGAAGCGTTAACTACAATAGGAATTCGAGGTAGGTTGCTGATTGGATGTCGGACTATCTATACAATGGAAAGTTCTCCGTCAAAATAAAAAATTAACCGTGAAGAAACTTACTTACTAACTTAAAGTGGCGCTACAGTCCTGTATGAACTAGGGCCTCACCTAACAAACTTCTCCATCTAGCTCGGTCCCTAGCTAGATGTCTCCAGTTTTGCGCTCTAAGTTAGGTGAGGTTACCTTCCACTTGTGCGCGCCACCTGATCCGCGGTCCTACCTCAAATTTACGTCTGTCGATTGTGACGTTTTGACCAAGACGTCGGTGTTGAATGTCCATTCAAGATGCTGTCATATGCGGCCTTGAAATCGATGAAAAGATGGTGGGCGTCGATTAGGTGTTCTTGGGTTTTTTCCAGGATCTGCCAGAATGTGAATATTTGATCAACTGTGGACTTTCCTGGTCTAAAACCACACTGATAAGGACCTATCAGGTTGTTGACGGTGGGCTTTAGACGTTCACATATTACCTTACTTACTTAAGGTGGCGCTACAGTCCTGTGTGAACTAGGGCCTCACCCAACAAACTTCTCCATCTAGCTCGGTCCCTAGCTAGATGTCTCCAGTTTCGCGCTCCAAGTTGGGTGAGGTCACCTTCCACTTGTGCGCGCCACCTGATCCGCGGCCTTCCTCTACTGCGCTGTCCTGTGGGTGCGGATTCGAAGACTTTCCGGGCCGGAGCATTGGTTTCCATGCGCTCTACGTGACCCAGCCATCTTAGTCGTTGGACTTTTACTCTTCTTGCTAAGTCTACGTCGCTGTACAGCCCGTACAGTTCGTCGTTCCATCTTCTCCTCCACTCCCCTTCGATGCATACGGGACCGTAGATCACACGAAGAACTTTTCTCTCGAAGCGACCCAAGGTGCTTTCATCCGCTTTTGTCATGGTCCATGCTTCTGCACCGTATAGCAGGACGGGGATGATAAGGGTCTTATATAGCAACACTTTGGTCCCTCGAGAGAGGACATTACTACTCAATTGCTTTCTTAGTCCAAAGAAACAGCGGTTAGCAAGAGTTATTCTGCGTTTGATCTCAGCGCTGGTGTTGTTTTCTGCGTTTACAGCGGAGCCTAGGTAGACGAAGTCCTTGACTACCTCAAAGGTACGTCTGTCGATTGTGACGTTTTGTCCAAAACGTCGGTGTTGTATGTCCTTTCTAGACGACAGCATGTACTTTGTTTTGCCCTCATTAACCGTTAAACCCATTTTTGCCGCCTCTGCCTCAATACTCACAAAAGCCCCATTTACATCACGCTGAGTTCTTCCGATTATGTCAATGTCAACAGCATATGCCAGTAATTGGACAGACTTTTGAATGATAGTGCCTTGTGTTGACGTGTGAGCTCTGCACTATTCTTTCAAGCACGATGTTAAAAAAATCGCATGACAGCGGATCACCTTGTCTAAAAACCTTTTTTGACATCGAAAGGTTCTGTTAAGTTGTTTCCAACCTTTATGGAGCAGCGTAAATTCTCCATGGTCATCCTGCACAAACGGACCAGTTTGGCAGGGATGACAAAACTAGACATGGCTCTATACAGCTCGTCCCTGTAGATGCTGTCATATGCGGCCTTGAAATCGATGAAAAGATGGTGGGCGTCGATTTGGTGTTCTTGGGTTTTTTCCAGGATCTGCCAGAATGTAAATATTTGATCAACTGTGGGCTTTTCTGGTCTAAAACCACACTGATAAGGACCTATCAGGTTGTTGACGGTGGGCTTTAGACGTTCACATATTACCGCAGAGAATAAAAAACTGATTCCTCTATAGGTGCAGTTTAGAGGGTCTCCTTTTTTCAGGATCGGGCAAACAATACTGAGGTTCCATTCATCGGGCATGTTTTCTTCCGACCATATCTTACAGATAAGTTGGTGCATGCTCCTAACCAACTTATCTCCAGCTGCTTAAAAGAGCTGGGCATTCAAGCCATCCGCTCCAGCGGCTTTATTAGACTTCAGCTTAGATATGGCAATCTTTACTTCGTCTAAGTCGGGAGGACGGGATTGTTGGCTTTCGTCGTCTATTTTGAATGGATGATCCTGCCTGACAGCGGAATTCATTTCTTCGTCGCCGTTATACAGTCTGCAGAAGTGGTCCTTCCATATCCTCAGCATTGACTGCGGTTCCACTATGATGTTTCCACTTTCGTCTTTGCAGCCTTCGGTTCTAGGGTTATGTACCTGTGAATTTCGTTTCACCTGTCCATAAAACTTTCGAACCTCATTCCTGCTTTTATACCTCTCAACATCTTCTACCGCACACTTCTCATGCAATCTCTTTTCCATTCTGAGAAGTTGGCGTTCCTCTCGCCTCTTCTGCTCATGGAGCTCATGAGCAGCTCTCGTCCTTTAATGCAGCGCCGCTTTGCGTGAAGAAAAGAATGTCGAATATGGAGTTCCACTAGAATCTAATTTGGGGCCGCTAATGTCCATCCTTTATACCTTCTTACTTTCTAGTGTTTTTTATGTTAAGTATTCCATTTGCTTTTGCTGATGACACTGCAATTGTTGTTCGTGATATAGGTCTTTGGAATCGGTCACAATGATAATGCAAAACGAATTCGATGCAGCTGTTCGATAGTGTCACGATGACAAATTGGCAATAAATGCTTCAAAGACAAAACTTATGCATATCCGAAGTCAACATGTCAAAAAAACAGACAAACAAATATATTTCAGGAATGATCTCTGTCCAATAACGTCCACAACATGCATTGAAGTAATTTCCTTTGGGACAAACATGTAGACAAGCTACGTACTGATCTGAAGAAAAGTCTCTACGTCCTTTCGCATTTAAAAATCCATGCTCCTAAGGATGTTCTGAGACAAGTTTATTATGCATTGGTAGAGTCAAAGCTGAGATATGTAATACTAGCTTGGGGAAACGCAGCCTGAACACACATCAAGAAGTTTCAAAAACTTCAAAATTCAGCTATAAGAATAATACAACAAAATAACAGACAGCTAACTAAAAACAAATTCCGAGTACTTTAAGTCGAGAAAATTTTCTGAATTATTAAATTTATTTTGAAATGTTGCTTTTATTAATCTCTTAATGTTGAAAATAGCTCACTCTTTCTATAATTATTTAAATATAATCATAAGTACAATCTTCTGCAGAAAAGATTAGGCTTCGCAGGAACATACAAATTGTAAATTTTACTTAGTAGATAATAAAGCTTAAAAAAAAACAAAGTTGTCAATTTGTTTTAAAAAAAAAGTTTGTAATGTTAACATAAATATTTTTTGTTTGTTTTTACGATATTCTAGTCAAAAATCATCAAATCAAAATATTCTTTGAAACATTTTAGTGTTATTTTTTAGTAAATTTTTATTTTTTACCAATGTTTAGTAATAATTTTTTAAATTTTTATATCTAGAAAATGTGATATCTAACATATTATTTTTCAATATTCGTTTACAATTTTTTTTGTTCGTAAAAATTCGATTTGACAACCATTGTTTTAGTTTCTGACCTTTTCAATTTTTGTGGAAGTCGTTTTAGAATGTTTTCCTATTATTATCTGTACAAAATAAATTTATTGTGGATATCTCCAGTGGTTCATGAGATATGGTTTCGAACGTTGACACGTTGTGAAATGTCAATATTTACAATTCGACAAATTTGACCGATTTACATAACTTCGTATAAGTAATAAAAATGTAAATTTATCATTGCAAACGTATTTTCAGAAATAATGGAAAATAAAAATGATGAGAAAAATAAAAATAATTTGAACTTTTAAAGACCAAAATTTCATATTGGCTCTCAAGTCCTCTATTTTCAAACAGTGTCACATTTGAGGAAAAAAAAAAACATTTTAAAGAATTAAAAACATCAACTTTTGTTCTTTTCAGCTTAGAAATAAATTTAAAATAATAAGAAATGTGATAAGGTTTTCATGATTTGATGTAACATATCTTTTCATATAATAAAGTCCTTACATTACACCTAAGCCATTTTCTGAAACCATATTTTCAGAAAATTCAAATCATAAGGAAAAAATTCGAACATTTAATCATCAAACTCAAAACCCAGTAACCTCAAACCTTCCCATATGGATAAGAAACCACAACTTTCTGATACACTAAAGTTCAAAATTTTAACCCACATCTCATTAACTTACTTTCAACTTGAGTGTTGAATTTCGAAAAGTCATTATTGAGCGGGATCCTTTGCTCTTTTTACATGTTATCTCAAATTTCCCCAAAAACCTAACACATATTCCAAGTATTATAATAATACCTAAATAGACTATCCTAAGGGTAATCACACCTATTTACAACTCCTCATTGGCCTGATGTAGCATCATAAGAACCACAATTAAACTTATACCTGCGTTCGTATACAATTCAAAAAAGTCCCTACGTATAAGGATATGAGAGAAGTATTTGGATATATTAATATCAACAACAAAAAAGGCAACTTTTTGAATCTTGGAAACACTTCAAGCAAAATAAATTAAAAGCTTCTAAAAAAACCTTCCGCAAGCAAAAACATGGTCTCAAAACTCTCAACCACTTTTTTCTCAAAGGAGTAGTATACGAAGATACCAATATTCGTATTCGTATACATGTATCTAGATCCACCTAGGTACTCGTTGTTCTTTAAAATAAAATGAAAACTAAGCAAAAACACAAGCTTTTTAAGGCTATTCAGTTTAAAATTAAAAAAAGGCAAAAACACTCAGTACACAGAAATGAACAGAAGCAGAAACAGAAACAGAACTGAACAGTCAGGCCCCAGATCCCCCGTCTAATTGTGGTTGCATTGGCTTATCCCAACATTCAACTTGGGAATTCTTCTAAATGGCGTGAAAGTAGAGATAAAGACCGTAGATCCTGATTACAAGATATGCCCCAGATTTGCATATAACTGTACTGTATGTATGTAGGGCGTATAACTTGTACCCCGAGTATTGTGGAGTACACACATTCTCGAATTTTGTTCTGTGTACGAAACAACCCCAAGGTACCTACTTTCACTCTTACCCAAAATGAACTCATCCCCTACGTATAGGTATGTGTACTCCAACCAACAGTATCACCCAGCAAACAGCACAACAGAAATGCTAACTTCTTTTTAGAGTTCTTTTACCCTCAACCCCTATAATATTCCTTCATAAACCTACCCTACCCGGTTATGATGCATTTTATTTTGTGTACTTTTTTAAAAGAGGTAAGTACTGAATCGACACTCATGGAGAGAGTTGAGTTGAGAGCAAAAAGGATGTTCGAGAGTATACTGTATAGCTGCTATAGGGTATATGGCTTCTTTGCATCCTTTAACCACCACGAGAATACAAACCAACATCCCTACACTCTCACAGAGATACATTTCTGGCTTTTTGATGGTTATTTTTTACAGTTCATTTTATGTCAGTTAAGCTAAAAACTTTTTCAATCAATATTCCTATAAATATTGTGGCCGCAAAAATATTCAACATAACTAAAACGTTCTGCCAGCTCAGAACTCACCATCATAGCAGACAGAAGCACAGAAGTCCTTTTAGCAGTACGAATACATTTCTGCCAAAAAAGCCAAGTACTCATATGTGTACTGTATATGAAGCTGTTTATAGGTAGATTGTAACAGTCATCTCATTTCCAAAAAAAAGTATATTTAAAGGCACTATCCAGGCATGTAGGACATTAAAAAGGAAAAAAAGAGAATGTTGAGTACACTAGAAGGACGAACAACTGCAGCGGGTGGCGACGACGACGATGACGATGGAACGGTTGGAAAAATTAATAAAACTTTTACCGATTTTTAACAAAAAGTCCCGCCTTTTTAGCAAAGGGTTCTGCTAAGCTATTCCATACATAACATTGTGAATTGTGCACATTGGTACATTGATGTCCTGATGGTGTTCCTGTTTCACATAGAAACAGCTGCTGCGAGAGACGAAGGGATGTGGTGGGACAGGACATGATGGTTAGTAGCGGTGACGGTGACGATGCCGGTGCCGGTGCCGATGGTGGTGGCAATATCCTCATTTTACCGATTTATGGGAAAATGTCATAGACAAAGTTTAATGGTGGAAAATAGACCACAACAACAATGTCAGAGCAATGACGACAACGACGACTACGGCAAAATGGAAAAGTTATCAAAAACCAAACTAGCATCAGGGCCGGGATCCGTGATTGAGTATGTTTATGCATGATGTTCCTCTTGCTTCCCAACCTTCCGTCCATCGTTGTCATCCTTCTGTTAGGACTCATATACAGTTTCAGTTCTGCGGCTTCTGGATGCTGTGCAGCTCCAGCTTTTGCTGCGCTTCTAAAGTAGATATCTGTTCATTTTTTTAAACTGTTTTCCAAAAAAGGCGGTAATTTAAATTTTTCTTATTTTTTGTTTTTATTATTTTTTGTTTTCATGCCATGAAAATGATATATTTTTAGGGAAAATTTATGATAGCAGTGATAGTTTTTCATATTGACTCTACCTACTTTGTTTTTCGCTGCAGGGTAGGGTGGCAATGGCAGATTGGCGGGTGCTGCGCTACACTGGCAGTCGTAGTCGAAGTCGAGCAATATGAAAAACTTTTTTGAATTAAAAATTTTTGGTAATCTGCCCACATGCTGTGATGCTGCTAATTACATTTTGAGATGAAAATCAAAATACATATATTTATGTTCTCTTTGGAAAAACTTCTTTTTCTGGGGAATATGTAGCTATTGTATATTTATATGTTTGCCGATGGCAAAAAATAGTAATAAATGTAAATAAAAAAAAGTAAATAAATGAGATGCGCGAATTATTGTTGATGGAACTTGAAGGCGTGTTATGTAGGTTTTAGGTGTATAGGTATACCTACTTATCTACTTTACATAGTTTATAAAAGTGTATGGTCATGGTCATAGAAATTATGACGATGATAACGACGATGACGATGAGAGAGGAAAATATATTAATAAATTATAAATGCAACAAAGTTTTTCTTGCTGTTTTTAATTTAATGTTGTAATTAATTTGAGTTGTTGTGATAAAAGAGCTTCGTGGAAAAGTTTTGTGTATTTAGGATATTTTAGGGATTTTCGACAACTTTCCTGTGATTTTAATAAAATCCAAATGAAGAGACAACACCAATAACGTAATAATATAGAATTGTGTACTGTGTCCTTTACATACATAAATGCGCTACTTTTACATCAGAAAATTAATAATTTGTTGAAAATGAAGTAAACAGGGTAATTTTTGATTTTTTTTTTCAAAATAGTTGTGTTGGATTATGCAACTTGTTTTATCCTGGAGAAAAATAAATGATAAAATGATAATCCTTTTTATTTGTTGTCACTATCCTATTGACGGTTTAAAACTCTTACGAAAAACATTAATTTTAATTTTCCTTTTCGTTTAATGAAAAGTGTGTTAACTTATAATAAATTCATTTTTGATATTGATTTCAAAAGTTTTATTTTATGGAGTTGTATTGACAAAGTGAAATATAAAATAATCGATTGAAGTTTATTGCCTCCGTCAAATAAACTTATTTTTACAGAACAAACAAACTATTTTACTTTGAACAAATAAATATCTCTTAAAATTACTATTTCTTTACTAAGGATCTATCAATTTGATAATTGGGATTCTTTCTCCTAAGTCGGGAAGACGGGACTGTTGGCTTTCGTCGTCTATGCTGAATGGATCATCCTGAATGACAGCGGAATTCAGTTCGCCGTTGCCGTTATACAGTCTGCAAACGTGGTCCTTCCATATCCTCAGCATTGACTGCGGTTCCACTATGATGTTTCCACATTCGTCTTTGGAACCTTCGGTTCTAGGTTTATGTACCTGTGAATTTCGTTTCATCTGTTCATAAAACTTTCGAACTTCATTCCTGCTTTTAAACCTCTTAACATCTTCGACCGCACGCTTCTCATGCCCTCTCTTTTTCCTTCTGAGAAGTCGGTGTTCCTCTCGCCTCTTCTGCTCATAGAGCTCATGAGCAGCTCTCGTCCTTTTATGCAGCGCCGCTTTGTGTGCCTGTTGTTTGGCTGCATTTGCCTGCAGACATTCCTCATTAAACCAGGGTTTTCTTGTTGGTTGCTGCTTGAAACCCAGCACATCCATGATGCTGGAAGCGTGTCTGGCCTCGATCGCAATACGGTCAATCTGGTTGACGGTAGATTGATCTAGAGAAGTCCAAGTTCCTTTGTGGATGTTGAGGTGTGGAAAACGTGTACTGGCTACCATGACGTTTCGCCCAGCAGCAAAATCTATGAGCCTGAATCCGTTGTTGGAAATGTTGTCGTGCAGGCTGTTCTTCCCGATTATTCCACCAAAGATGTCTTCCCTTCCTAGCTTGGCATTAAAATCGCCCAGGACAATTTTAATATCGTAGCTAGAACACCGCTCATATGTTTTGTCTAGGAGCTCGAAGAACATATCTTTGGTGTTGTCGTCTTTCTCTTCTGTGGGGGCGTGCGGTCATATCAGGCTAATGTTGCCAAAATTACCCTTGATGCGTATGGTCATGAGGTGTTTAAGACTTCTTTCCTAAGTCTGGCTCCAATGACGAAGCCGCATCTAAATAAGAGCAATTGGTTTTCGTGGTAGAAGTCACTATAGTAAATATCGTAGTTTTTCATCCTCTTTTTGCCCGGCCCATCCCATCGTATTTCCTGGACGGCGGTGATGTCTGCTTTATAGCAGTCTTGGGGCTCCGCTAATTTGTCGGCTGCACGTGGTCTGTTAAGGGACCTAAAATTCCACGTGCATATCCGAAGATCGTTGTCCTTAATTCGTTTGCGTAGGTTGTCAACAGTAAATCCGTCTGTATCCGAGGCTTGTTGGTGTTTCGCAAATATGAGTCACATCGACGACGGCACAACCCCTTACCTGGAGGGCCAGATCCTAAGTACAGGCCTGGGCTCCGAATAAGTCGAAGAAACCCTATAAAGTGTTCACTAAGTAGTTCAAACTGAGACTGAATGTTGCTCAACAAAAAAACAGGAAAAAAAGATCAGGGTGGCCAAAAAAGACGACCCCCGTGGAAGATCGTTTTTTCGGTGTTGTACAGTCGTTGGCATCGGTTTAGGACTTCGGTGTACCTTAAAAATGATCTGCGTCGAGCTACATTCAAAGTAAATGCGTCAAGTTCAGTGAGAAAAAGGCTCGTGAAAGCTGGATTTAGGGCACTCAAGCCGGTACTTAAGCCAAATTTTCTAAATCATCAAATAAAAGTAAAACAATTGCTTTAGCCTCATGAGCACCTACATTGGAGTCAAGAGATGTCATTTTTTCGGACGAATCAAAATTAAAGCTACATGTTGGAGATGGGAGAATCTTTGCGCGAGGAGAACCGCAAGAAAGACTAAGCTCGGATTGCATTTTGCGGATGCCCCACAAAACTGAAGGTGTGATAGTGTGGGGATGTTTCTGTGGAGATAAAAAAGGTCAAATGATCTTTCTAAAATCCAAAGCCAATGCAAGAATTTAAATTCTAGTCCTATAAAAAGGTATTAGAGCCCACGGCGCTAGAGCTTTTTATAGATACTTGCAGTTTCATTTTCCAACAAGACAATGTTCGTTGACATGCAGCCAAAATTGTAAGTATGAACTTGGTTTTATTTTTACCATGCCTGACTTATATTGAGCTTTTAAATAAGCTTACAATTTTATGACAAAAAGTATTATTTAATTTTTTTTATTTCTAAGGCTAAAAAGTACTTTAAAGAAAATAATATAGATGTATTAAGTTGGCCTCCTAAAGTCCAGATGTTAATCCAATTGAGAATTTGCTTGTGTATCTGGAAAGTGTTCTAATGGCGTTAATTCTGGTGGCGATGGGGATTCTAAGGGCATTCTTGATGCAGATCCTGGTGGTATATCTTTTCGCGGTTCTGATATAGATGCTGGTATTGGTATTTTGAATGTTGATGTATGCAGTGATCTTGGTAACGGCGATAACGAAGAAATCGTGATCAACTTCGATTGCGATAAAGGCCGCATTGTGAACATTGGTGGTGCTGATAAAGATATCTAAAATACAAGTTTCTTAGAAGCTGAAAGGGTGATATTGCACATAAAAGATGGTCTTGAAAGCAAAAATATCAACAGTTGTGCTTGACATTATCCGCCATGCCAAGCAAAACATTTTTGGAGTTTCTGGGATACCCGAAGAAATTGAAATGACTTTCGAAGTTGCTTGTGATGGGACATTATTAAGAGTACCTTAACCAAATCTACAAGAAAAAAATCCACAGGATTACGAAACAGTCATAGGTACCTAAGTATAACTTATAATAAAGAATCTGCTTTTTTCAATACTTGATTTTTTTTTTGTAGAAGATACCATGGAGCTGGAAATAGTGAATGATAATATTTTGCAAGAAATTTCTTATTAGGGAAAATCACTGATATGGGTAATGTGTATGCTCCATTTTTAAGGTCTTAAAAAAGTCAAAATTATTACTTATTTATATTATATTTTGACAGAACCTCATACTTCAAAAAGCGCTGAAAACCCATCCTTTTTTGAAAAGTATCTTAAGTATCCAAAACCTCAGTTAAAAGATTTTTTAAGAATCAAAAACCGCCTATGTAAATGTCATCTCAGCCCTGGAAAGCGTTTCAAAAAAACAAAGACGACAAACAAAAATTTAAAGCTGCCGAAGTCGAAAAAAGGAAGCTTGAGCGACAAATGAAAAGAGAAGGGAAAAAAACGAATAACCAAAAAAAGACTGTTCCAAAATGTCCTTCATGTAATGAAGATGGAAAAATATAGGCTGTTATAGCTGTGAAAATTGGTTTCATCTACAATGCACAAATCTTTTAACCATGTCATTTGCAGATGCTGAGCTACAATACTTTACCTGTTTTAAATGTGATAACAAACTTTAATAAATTGTTACTTTTAAGCAATTTACACATTCTTAAGTGTATTGAAAAAATAATATTTACATATATACCTATAATCTTTTGATAATTTATAATTAGCTTTAAAAAGCATGTTCCTAATTGAAATAAATTTAAGGATTTTTTATTTTAATTTTTAAGCCTCAAACTTGGATTTAATTAGTTTAACTTATTTTTTATTTTGTTTTATTTATTTTTTTCAAGATAAAGTCCTTTTTTAACTTTTTTTTGATAAAACGTTTTAATAAAAAATATAAAACAATTCAAGACTTTTTTGTTTAGTAGGTGGCCGAAAATGGGACACCAGCTGGTCGAAAATAGAAAAAATTACTTCTTTTTACAAAAAATTAAATAAAACGTTTTTCGGTAAGAAAATTTATATTTTTTATATTTTATATGCAAAAATCTATAAAGAATAATTTATTTCAAGAATTATTCGAAAATGTTAATATTTGTTGCTACTGTTCTATGTTAAATGAGGAAAAATCCTTAAGGGTCCGGCAACTGGCAACTCTACCCTATAACACATTTTTCTTACCTTCGCTCAAAGTGAATATTTCTTGATTTTCTCTTTTGCAAAGTATCTTAATTCAACTTAATATGATTAACATTTTTTAAATTATAAAAATTACCCAGAAATCTTCATTCTCCTTAAAGTTGCTTAAGGCCACATGACACAACATATACAGTTCCATCAAAGGTTTTTCAATTTTGCTTGAAATTTTTTAGTTTTTTTAAACTTACACCTTGTTATCTTCAATGCTTATTTTGATAAAATTTAACATTCAAGAAATAAAGGAAATACAAAAATTGATGAACAAAATTTTGAAACTTACCAGGAGGTGGAGAGTTGATTGGTGGTGGTGGGAATCCACTTCCATTATCGTCTGTCGCCTGAAAATTATTTAAAAAAAAATGTATTAGAGATCTTCAATATTGATTTGCTTTAAATATAGAATCTTTGTTTCATCAAAGCTGGAAATGTGTTGTACTTTTAATTCTTAAGTTTCTAAGACCTTTATTTATGCTGAATAAAATATATTTGTGTTCATATTTTATTTATTTTTGTATTTAACAACTTACTGTCACATAACAAGTTCTTGTGTGGAGTTAAATTGAAGTCTCATTTAAGCCAAATAACTTCAACACCCAATCCTTAAAACATCCTTTGTTTATTGAAATTGAAATAAATTCTAATAGCTACCAAACAAAATTTGATATTCATAAGATGTTTAATTTTTAATTAATTTAGCACAAAATCAATATAAAATTTCCTATAACATAAATCCATCCATTATGATGCCATAACTTCTTGACGGAAATTTCAACCAATTTCCTGTATTCTTTTATTCACATCAAAAATGCATTATTTATATAAGCCTGAAAGGGCACACAAATTGTTGGGACTATATTGTACATGGATTGTTTCTATGCTAGTAGCATTTTAATTTGTACATGTACGCACAGACAAGTGTTAAAGTATGTACAAACAATGGGTTATTTGAACAATATAAACCTTTTCCTAACATTTAAGGTTCCGTCAATAAATTGTAATGTCTTTTTTAAGAACCCCTGATTAAAGGTTTATTTTATGTTTGTTTAGTTTAATAACCAATAATCATATCTGCTTTTCGGAGACAAGAAAAAGGTAGACCAATAACAATGTATTTAAAAGTAAATGGTGTAAATTGTATACCAGCCAGACTTCACCCAGTTGACACCTTTATGTGTTTGATTTAACGCAAATAAGGGATATCATTTTATCAACAACGATGTTTGACTTCAACGGGAATGAAATCAGTCACTTTGGAATTAATAAATTAAAGACGATAAATTTCTTTGTCCTGCAGTTTTATAAAATTATTGTCAACTTCTGATAATTTATTATTTCTTAACACTCAGAAAAAAAAAATCAAAGAAATGAATAGTTTTGACAATTTGATACACAACAATAAATTCCAGGGTTAGAAAACATGAAGTAGGTATTACAATTCTTTCAAAACCTTTACTTTTCTTTAACTTTTCGATGGTCTTATTTCAAATGCTATTAAAAAATCACTATATCACGTAATTTTGTTGAAATGTTACCTTTAAAAATTCGAAAAAAACATCTATAAAGCCTTTTGAGGCTATCTAAATTTATACAGAAGTTTTTTCAATGGTATTTGTGAAGGTTTTCCAAATCAATTATCAATACGTTCAATTTTCAGTTTAAATTTTTATAATGATGCATGATTTTTTCAAATAAACTTCATAAGTTACTAGATTTATCCTGTCTTTAAGAAACGCTCAACCAAAAGCAAAATGGAAAGAATTTTTTTTGTGACGAATACGTCGTATAAATAAAGCTTTTAAGTTCAAACCTATATACAAATTGGGTTGGAAACATAGATATTTAAAATTCAAACTGCCATTTTAAATCGATGTTTCGATTCAAAATCAGCATTGAATTTGAAAAAGTGCTAAATTGACGATTTCTTGAAACATCCAATAATGGTTAATGAAGTCTTAAAAACCGGAAACTAAGTAAGATGCTGAAATGATTTAAGCTCTCTGTAAAAGTCAAAGATGTTTTTCAGTCAATTTAACAGGAATTATCTTGAAGAAACTGACTAGTTTTGTTTGATTACTTTAAAGGTACCCCTCATGCACTTCCCTTACCTAAATCGAAATAAGTGATGATACTGTTGACGAAAAATATAGGGTCCGCAAAATTTTGCCAATATTCTCCTCTTCAATTTTTCTGCACAAAAATGCGTTCAACAGGTACGATAATGATCGTTATTGACTGTAACGGCCACTCTTTGCTCAGTTTCGAAGAAAATGGCCCACTTATGCCTCTGGAAGAAAACCCGCGTCAAACAGGGACTCGGTTTGGGTGCATCAGTTTCATCTGAAAATATGTTTTTTCTTTGGCAAAATCGGCTTCTTCTCTAAGCGTAGTTGCCAGCGCTTTTCAAGCATATACACAAACGAATTTTTTCAGCGGAAGGAAAAAGCTTACTATCTGTCAAATTAGACACGAG
The DNA here is from genome assembly GCF_945859685.1 of Eupeodes corollae. NCBI lineage: Eukaryota > Metazoa > Arthropoda > Insecta > Diptera > Syrphidae > Eupeodes > Eupeodes corollae. Next base: position 139,724,414 of record NC_079148.1, on the reverse strand, counting down.
CTAAGTCTTACCATTCACTAAATAAGTACTAGTTAAAAAAAAAAATTTTAGATGGCGAACACTAAATGTCGACTGTAAGATAGTTTCTTTTTCGGTCCGAAAGTGTGCTTCCTCTCTTTCAGTACTGTTTAGTCTTTCTACTTCTGAAGCTATTTTCCCAAAATCCTTGGAAAGATTACTTTATTTTACTTGTTCAAAAAAAGGTATGATGTTATGAATTATAGGTCCGTATTCAAGCTTTCAAGAGAATTTTCTACGACTGTGTCTATTTTTTCTTTGCAACAACAGGGTTTCTTAAAAGGCAGACCCACTGAAACCAATCTTACTGACCTGGTGTGTAATACTAAAAACGAATTAGATAAAATAAATGAAGAAAACGTTATCATTAAAGACTTTAGTAAAGCCTTTGATAAAATTAGTCACCAAATTACTTATCCTGAGCTTAAGGCCATTGAGTTCCCTTGCTTTTATATTTAATACCTAGAAAACTGCCCGATATAGACTTGTTTTCAATTTCTCAATCTCCGATCCCATTTATGCAAACTCAGGAGTCCCTCAAGGGAGCCATATTGGTCCTTTGTTATTTATCTTTAACTATCAACGATGTTACTAATGTCATTAATAATTCAACTGTATCTATTCATTTTTTTAGACTTATTACGCGATAAAAACTCCTTTTTACTCAATATTGCTTAATTGCAATTCATAATTCACTTGTAAGCTATCACATGATCAGTCCTGAACTTACCTTCTGCACGAAATTAATTCTGCCTATTCTTTTCGTGACGTAGGAGCTTTTTGCGACACTCAGTTAAATTTTTGAGCCCATTTTCCATCAAATGCTGGTCTAAAGAATTCTCAAACCCCTATGCCACTAAATATCGGTACACCACCTTTGTTAGACCTCTCCTTGAATACGCTAGTAGTTTCGTCATCAGAACTCTCACTCTTAAAGAATTGAATCTGTACAATCGAGATTTCTTCGTTTTTGCACATCTTTGTATTCCTTGGGGTAAAATCTATTAAGACTTATAAATCTGCAAAAATTCTAAAAATGAGGTGAAATCGCTGATATTCTTTTTCTACACTAGCGTTTAGCAAGGTTATAGACTGAACATTTCTTCGATAAAAGATTCCTATTTATACTAATTCAGGGAACATTAGACATGTCTATAACAACGTGAATACCACATTTTGAATAGAAAAATTCAGGACAGCTTAATCCTTGAAAAAAACAGTATTTTGTAGAATAGAAAGCAAACTGTATTTTGCCGACCATTCAAAAAATGTTTTGTATTAATTAAAAAATGCTTAGTATCAGTTTGTAAGCAACTGCTAACTTTTTTAAGTTTTGTTCAATTCATCTCACCATTTTAACAAAGTTCAATCGATACATTTTTCAAACGATGAACTTTCGAATTGAAGGCAATTTTTAATTTTCTTATATTAATTGACAAACATATTTGTTTTCTTTTGTCATAAATCTTCAATTTCTAAGAAAAATCAAATAAATGTACATAATTGTATTTTCAAGGAAAAATTGTTTATTTACAAAATTCTTAATGTTGTTCTCTAAGACGTATTCTTAAATTTATTTTAACTGGATTAATATTTTTTTCGAGCCAGTCTTTTTAAAAAAACAAAAAATGGGGAAGTATTTTTATTTGAAAACAAACCACTTTAGATATAAAATTGTTTACCAATCAATTCATCAAGCAAATAATTAAATTACTCAGGAATTTTGAATACAAAAAAGAACAAGTATCAAACAAAATTCCATCTACCTACGCAAATTAAAAAAATTGATTTATTTCCTATTTGAGATAACATCAGATAACATCATTGTGTAATAAATAATTAGCTGTTCAGTGACCTTTATCCTTTATTCTCAGAAATGTCTAATTGGTAAAAAGAAATGTTACAATCCATGACCCATGACTGATACTCGTGAGTTTTATTAAATTAAATCTGGAAGAATTCAATCGATGTTGAAATTTGTTTGTTTGAAGAATCTGAGTGTTAACTTTGATATTTACCCCAAAAACGGTAAAGCAAAAACTTGTGTTATTAATTTAAAATCCAACATATACGAGAGACATCCTTTTCTATTTCAAAAGATTTCCTGTTAAACCATTTTAGAGAAGAAGTAAGTTTTGAATTATAACAAGATACAGCCTTCAATACTATCGTTGACATCCTCCAATTCTTATCATATTTCTACCTTTTCAGGTACACTACACAATACACTCATCATAATTCATAATTCAATCTAACCGAGCATTTCTTTCCCTTTGAAAAACCCCAAACTCTTCTTCCTTTTATAATGTAGATGTCAAGCCAAACCTCACTTCGCTAACAAGGACGATAAAGAATACATAAACGATTGTAAAAAGGAAGCAATTTAAAATTTCCAAGTACAAAATTTATATACGAATCGGTACATTGTAAGCGCTTTTGCACACTGCGACTGCACAGTATCAGCTTCGGCACCCATCATCGCACAAGGACGAGGTTAAGGTTGTTAGTGTGTTCTGTAAAAGGATGTTATCTATCTACCATGTTTAATAACGGTGGATTTTCTATTGCTTCAATTTCTTCTTTCTGTGATATGTCATCATCGTCGTCGTTCGTGTCGTGTCGTTATATGGATCCACAGTAAATTTGTCAATTCAACTCACAGACTTCCCAATTCAGTGAAACAGAGAGCAGCAACGACGAACAAGGATTACTGTCGCTTGAATGAATCGAAAACGGACGGCTTTTATAGCTGCTGAAATTTCTGCACATGTTAGGAATGTCCTCCCACCACGTCTCTATCGTTATCGCTAACGCTATTTCGCCATCGCTATCCTTTATATGACAAACCTATGCAATTGAAAACCATCAGCTAAGAAACATAAATGTTGTCAGAGGATTAATGCTCTTGAGCAGAATCATGATGGAGATTCAAAATGATGATGATGATGATAGTCCTGGATCCTGATGCTAGTAGTTGGTGTGCTCTTTATAGATATTTTGATAATTCTCTTCTCTTTAGCTTAATGGTATCGGTGACAGGAGCCAATAATAATGCGGTCACCATTATATCAGGACGAAGACAATATCCCTTATCAATGTAACTTTAAAATTACAAAGGACGCACCACACAAAAGCGTAGTCCTTGTATAGTCGTTGATAGTACTAGTACATGCCAGTTGCAAAACGCTGAAGTCAACTAATTCTAATGATAATGATAACTGTTCAATAGGTCATCAAATTTAACTGACATGAGTTTCAGGTGTACGAAGGTACGAGGTAAATGGTATACCTGGACCTGGGTACAATACAACACACATCCTTATTCCAGTTTCAAGGAATCTTCTTGTTTTGCTGTTATATCGCTACGACACGATGACGATGACGACACTGGACCAGACGCTACCAAAGAGTCGATAGAAATGATGTGAAACTAATGAGACACATTCCAATTGGGAATCATAGTTGCTTTGGCTGTTGTAGCTCTCTGTGGTTGGACGTTACGATCGATGCCGATGGAAGCATAGAAATCAGTCGGTCGGTTGGTTGGTTGGTTAGTTGGTTGGTCTCTAGGTTGGTCGTTAGTGTGCACGGATTGTTTCTGGGTCATTTGAAGAAGGTCTACTTTGCGGAAGAACAGACACGGGATTTAATGAAACGAGTAAAATCGTTTATCTGTTTCGTATATCTGCAATGCCAATATACCCACTTTTAATTCACACAGGTATCATATAAAGCAAGTATATCCTTTCTCTCTCTATATAAAGGATATGAAAAGACCAAACAAAAACAGAGGAAGGTACTGACCAAAAACAAAATGATTTCGATATTCAGAAAGCAAGCGTTTTAAAGCATAGAGAGATTTCTTTGATGGTCGAAATATAAGGATAAAGTCTTCTTTTTTTCGGTCCAAACTTTGAAATTATCGCTTTGGGGGTAGTTTTTTGATATTGCTAAATGAGTGTAAATATCTTGATTTTTGGTTATTTTTTAATGCTTTGCATTACATTCATTTAACAACTAAACAGTTGACATGGGCCAAACTAAAAAACAATTGAATTTGAGATTAAAATCGAGTTAGAAAATGCATGGAAAGAGTGGAAGTAACATTACCTCCAGAAATGTATCAGTACCCATTGGAACTAAAAATGACTTTTAAGACAACTTAAATCGAAAAGGCATACCTTTTTCATGAAATTCACTTTATTAAAAGTTGAGACAAAGCTCAATTTTTGTTGAGAGGTTCTTTTTTTCTTTAAGGCTCAATAAAAAGTCCTCTTATTTTGGATCGAAAAAAGCTGTAACTACCACATTGTAGCTCATATGTGATTGTGAACAAAAATTAGCAACAGATGTATTAATACATATTAAGAATTTTGATTTGATTTTCGATTTTTAGTTCTAGAGCCATGAAGACTTATAAAATTTTTCAAGAATATCAAAAATTAAAAATCTTCAATAACTTTTTCAAAAAATGATCGAACGAATAGCAAAATAAATAAAATGCACCAATGGATCGCACGAACTTACTCCTCTATGCAAAGAGTCTGTTTACTAAAGTAACTTTATAAGATTTAAAAATATACCTGTAAAATAAGTTTGTCTTCAAGGAAACAAATACCATTTGATTAGTCAAGAACAACATACATTTTTCAATCTTTTTGTTGAAAATCGTTTGACCGGTTTTATTTAAATTATTCTTTTATATATAAAAAAATTTCCATTTTTGCATAAAAATATGTTTGTTATGCAGTTTTATAGTGACTGAATAGAAATTTAGTCTGAACGAAATATCATATATATATTATTTCTTTAGCACGTCTCCTTTTTTTCTAATTTTAACAACTAAGGTGTCAAAACAAATACAATTTTTGAAGACTATGCAAAATGCATTTTATTGCATATTAATTTATAATTTGTTGAAAAATCTTTACTCGGAAAATATTATGTTAAGCCAAATGGTTTGTGTATTTGAATGAACTTAGCGAAAACACACCATTTTTTGTCGGTAAGCTAGTTCCATCCCAAGACACAACTCATCCTATTACAACTCATCCCGGAAATGAAAAATACGTGTAAGTATACTTAACAATTGTTTGTGTATTCGACTAGTTTGTTCAAAGCTTTTTTCCTTTGGATAGCTTTATTTTAATTTCATATTAGAAGAACCAGGATGGAAAATAAATTAACTGAAGATTAGAAAGAGGCAGAACATGTATGTTTAAATTTTAAGCGTACGCCTATTGGTTGTGAAGTTAGGTAGGCGTCTCAAACGAATAAAGGATAGTTCATTGGCGTGCTCAGCTTTATGCAGATAGATAGGTAAGGACATTGTTATGATTTTAATGAAGGAAAAGGACAAGAATGGCTATCAACCTGAAACATAGAAAAGACAATTTTGTATCCCGTTTACTTCTTTCATTCACTTTAAATCTGATTCTTAAATGTAATACCATTATTGTAAGATCAATTTGAATGACAGCTTTGCCTTAAGATTGGACCAATATATTGACGTATCGAAGTTACCTGGTTATGAACACAGAAGTTATTATTCGAAACAAATGTTTACAAAAAAACTTAAAAACAAATACAAATAAACATGTTGAATATTTTTTAACTTCAATAACAGGTTGCTACTTTTTAGTACCTTAAATTACAATTAGATCTTTTAAAAAAATTTGTTTTAAAAAGATTAGTTATTGTTTTAAGTCAGATCCCACCTTTTTTTGAAAATTAAATCAAACTAATTCTTAAAAGATTTTCAAAAACTAACATTTTATCTTAAAAAAATTTGAATTACTATTAGAGCCAAAAAAAAAAACAAAAGACCTACGTTTTTTCAAGACCTAGAAAATAACTTTGCGTCTGATGTAATGTAGTAACCGTGGCATGATGGTTAGTGAGTTGAACTAAGAAACATGTGGAGGCGGTAGGAGCTGCTTTTCAAGTGTACAAGGTGAATGTTAACATTCGCCCCAACCACTACCTGGAAAACAGAGCCCTACTTAATCACTTTTATCTCGGAAATGATATCACACAATGGCGATCTGAGAACCGTGGTTTCATGCGGTTCAATGACCATAATCGCCGAGCAAACGAAAACTAATCCGGTGTTAGTGACGAAGGTTGAGCTTCAGCTCATCTTCAACTCAATAAAAAAAAAGTCAGCAGGTTTCGATGGTATATCCAACGTTGTACTTAGACATTTAACGATGGAGCCAATTGACATTTATATCACGATCTTCAATAATGCATTTCATCCAGGCCGCTGTGGTTCATCCTCTCCCGACAAAGGGAAAGGATAACTCCAACCCGTCAATTTTTCGGTCAAAAAAGTCTTCTTCCGAGCATCAGCAAAGTTTTCGAAAAGGTCATCAATAGGGCTCGGAATACTGTGGACTGTGGACATCAAAATAATTCCGGATAAACAGTTTGGGTTCAAGGCTGGTTATGACACAATTCATGCTGTCTAAACTCGTTTCTGATATCTGACAAGTGCTGTTCTGGTTAATTTGGAAAAGACCTTTGACAACGCATGGTCAGAGGGTCTCTACCTAAAACTGAGGAGGCTTGGCATAAGCAAGCCATTGTTGTATATACTTAATGATATGCTTAACGGTAGAAAATTTTTTGTCAAAAGTGGCAAAGTAACTTCTACCACAACATTCTTAGTTAAAAATGGTCTTCAACAGGGAGCGGTGAATTTGCCGATTCTCTTCAGTATTTACACTTGCGATCTGATAGGTAGTCTTACAAAGGCAATTGCGTACGCCGACGATCTTATTGCGTACAGAACGGCCCGAAAGGTTTATGTTATTAGAATGCTCTTGCAGCGTGATTTCGACAAGATTCAGCGATATTGCGACGACTGGAAACTGAAAATAAATGTCCAGAAGTCAGAGACATTTCTGTTCCAGACTCCGTTGGCTAGGACCACGAGGGATACGTTCAAGAATTGGCGCAAGATATTCATCGTAGATCTTCGCGGGCAGCCATTAGATAGCAAAAGAGTACTGAAGTACCTTGGTACCTAGTTAGATCAGTATTTATATTTCGACAGACATATAAATGCTGCTCTGACCAGGGCCAGAGGAGCCTTCGCTCTGACGAAACGGCTATTTTACAGCAGTCGGCTTGAGCCCAGAGTGAAGGTAATTTGCTACCTGGCCCTCATACGGCCGATGGTCGTTTATGGTTGTCCTGTGTGGTTTACCGTTGCTCCTTCTCAGATGGAAAAGTTTCGGGTGTTCGAGAGGTAGTGTTTACGATGCTGTACCGGCTCATATCGAATAGCTGAATCTTCTTACGTGCATTACTATTTCAACGAAGTCATATACAACGGGGCTCGAATCAACAGAATTGATAACTTCGTGATAAAACTCGTACGAGGTCACATTGCAAGAGCTATGTCTTCGACCAACAATTTAATTTTCGGGGCGTTCTATCCGGACCACGAGTATTTTGAGAGTGCACGCTTGAGCAGCTTCATTCCACCAGAGGCATTCCTCTTTTAAGATAGATGCGGTCTGATACAGGATAGATTGGCAGTTCCGCTAATCTACCACGTCAGACGACGAACAGTGGATAGGCGACTCCTGTACAATCAAGACGTCATGGCACAAAGTGCAGCAAAGCTCCTTCAGTTCAGCTGAGCTGTGTCCGAACGGGACCGAACTGATAAGGTGAAGCAGGAGAAACAGTTTTGGTGGCTTCAATCGGCACTTGATAGTTTGTAGTCGGAATGGGGTCTTAACCTTGATTGGACTTCATACTTGTTTTATAGTTTAAAGGTTTAGTTTTAAGTAAAATAGGCATGGTGACACAAAAATAAATAATTACAAAACTCCATCCCCGACAACATTACTTGCACACACGAATGGTTGATAGTTGTAAGTCACTAGGTCTTAGTTCTTAACGGCTTGTCGTGACACCTGATTCAATTTATTTATTTAAAAGAAGTGTGTTTAAATTATTTCAAAAATAATGAAATGATTTTGAAGCCAATATTTTAACAACATAATGACATTTTGTATATTCCGAAAAGAAACCTTGAATTTTCGAACTGTGATAACGAAACTTATTTGATGTTATTTAAAAAAAAAAACTTTTAAATTTTAATATTTTGATTGTTTACAACACTTTGTGTAATATTCAATAGAACGTTTATATGATTGAAAACATTTAAGACTTCATCCGAAATCATTCCTCGATCGAAATTATTCATTTTAACATAAAAATGCCTAAATCCCAAATTGTTCAATGTGTTTTGGTATTAAGATATAAACTTTTACCAATCCAAAGGGTCAAAAACCCCTCAAAATATTCTCTTAGAAAACAAAGTTTTTTCTTCAAAGATTTATTACATTCGTTCGCATTTCTTGGAACGATACTTTGTATAATGTTTCATCTCAAAAACCCACAACAAAAAACTCAGTTTTAAATTTATGAATCTTTATAAATTTTGCGGAAATCTTTATTACTTCTTACCTTCACTATCTCAAGAAATAAAAAAAACTTTTCAGCTTACAAACTACAACCAGAAGAGCACTTCAAAAATACTAAACTTTGAATCTTTAAGGTTCTTATACAAAATTTTGAAACAGGTATCCATATTTAAAGTTATTTCCATTAAACTTTTATTTGGAAATAACTTTAAATTAAAATGTCTTCATTTTACAACTCACAAGTTGTTATTGGTGTTTTTATTTTTATTATTGTTTTTTTTTTTTAATATTAAAAAGAGGAAAAAAAGTTCAATTAAAAAAGAACACCCCCAATTATCATTCAAATGAAAAACATTTGCTTTTACTGTGTTAACCGCATAAGAATAAAGTAGTACCCACCCTGCTTACTATTATCAGTATAATATAAAATAAAATGAATTAAAAAAGTAAACTTCTACTTTTTACAAAACACTACCAACTACCAGAATAAAAATAATAATATTATAAAAAAGGAAATGCAAAAGAAACATACAAAAACTTCTTTTCTATTCACAAAAAAAAAAATTAAAAACAAAGAAAAAGGATAAAATTCTATTATCCTTGCTACACAATTGTATAATAACAGAACAACAATCTCAAAACACTTTTCTACAATTGGCATGTAATTTCGAAAAATAGAAAGATAGTAACAAATTCTGCTCTATGTGTGTGTGTGTAAGAAAGTGTTGCAATTCTGGAGATGGACAGGACATCATTGGGGTGAAGAGGATGTTCGTTCATATAAAAAGACTTCGTATATATGCACAGCATGCACCAGGACTAAATGAATTTCTTTCTTTTATTCGCCATTTCACAGAGTTTCACCGTTCAGGGAAATGAACAGAAACAGTTTTTATTTAAGAACTTTGTTTTCATCATTTCCCTTTTTTATTATTTTACTTTATATTTTTTTTTTTTGAATTTCGTTCCTCTTCCTTATGCTTACATAGAGTGCAATAGAGCCACATCCTTTTGTATATATACATATCCATTTTTTCTTATTCTTAAAAGTTTGCTCGCTTATAGCCAAACTATGTTTCAACATTCTATTAGGGACTTGTGCTCTTTATATTTATATCTTTTCTGTTTCTTATATTTCTTATGTCCTCTGCTCATAATGGTCCTTAATTTTTTTCTTCATATTCTTGTTCTTCTGCACCAACCCTGACTATCACGTTTTATATATAAGTTTGAAATTGTGATGTTAAAAAGAGGTAGGTGGACGCAGGATACCATCAACACTTTCAACAACAACAACAAAAAATATGAAGCTGATACAAACATAAAGTAATTAATTGTAAGAACCTTCAAAACTAGGTCAAACAATCATTGTACAAAACGATTAAACGGAAATAGGGACTGTTATACACAAATATCATCTTTAAGGACTTCATTTTTTCTTTTTTATTTTTATTTTTAGTCGTCGTCGTCTTTTTTAGTCCGTCGATTCGTAACTATTATCATTTATTGAAAAGGAATAAAGTGATATCAACTTTCTGAAAATTGTGTTTCTTGGGAATTGAGAAAATTTCTCTAAAGAAAATAGTTTTTGGTCCTTCGTCCTGGATTCTATACACACCCAAAGAAGAAAACTCTCTCTCTCTTTTTTTTCGGTGTATATCGATAAATCTTGGTTGTATAGGTATGAATTGAGTTCGATATCCTTTGATAGTTTAAGGATTTTTTTTATGTATCATCATATTGGTTACTATAGTATCCCTTTTTTTTGTGTAGGTATGTAAAATAGGAAGGTAAAGTCCTTTGGCCGGAGGATAATTTATTTCGAATATTCAATATTAGTTTTTTTTGCTTATTTTGAGTGTTATGTTCAACTCCTGCATTTTATCGGTGTTTATGCTGATTCCTGGAAGCTTATCCCTTAAAAAGTCTTATTA
>NC_079148.1:139588619-139713821 GCF_945859685.1 Eupeodes corollae | reverse complement strand
CCCTAGAAAAGTTGGCAGAATCCGCTTTTTTATCGACAAATTTTGTTCAGCGATGAGGCTCATTTCTGGTTGAATGGCTACGTAAATAAGCAAAATTGCCGCATTTGGAGTGAAGAGCAACCACAAGCCGTTCAAGAACTGCCCATGCATCCCGAAAAATACACTGTTTGGTGTGGTTTGTACGCTGGTGGAATCATTGGACCGTATTTTTTCAAAGATGCTGTTGGACGCAACGTTACGGTGAATGGCGATCGCTATCGTTCAATGCTAACAAACTTTATGTTGCCAAAAATGGAAGAACTGAACTTGGTTGACATGTGGTTTCAACAAGATGGCGCTACATGCCACACAGCTCGCGATTCTATGGCCATTTTGAGGGAAAACTTCGGAGAACAATTCATCTCAAGGAACGGACCGGTAAGTTGGCCACCAAGATCATGCGATTTGACGCCTTTAGACTATTTTTTGTGGGGCTACGCCAAGTCTAAGGTCTACACAAATAAGCCAGCAACTATTCTAGCTTTGCAAGACAACATTTCCGAAGAAATTCGGGCTATTCCGGCCGAAATGCTCGAAAAAGTTACCCAAAATTGGACTTTCCGAATGGACCATCTAAGACGCAGCCGCGGTCAACATTTAAATGAAATTATCTTCAAAAAGTAAATGTCATGGACCAATCTAACGTTTCAAATAAAGAATCGATGAGATTTTGCAAATTTTATGCGTTTTTTTTTTAAAGTTCTCAAGCTCTTAAAAAATCACCGTTTATATTGTAAAACAGCACTTATTTATAGAAGCAGAATTAGAGATGAAAATTTGTAGTTAGCACTTATTTAAAAAGAAAATATCAAATGCTACAACGGAGTATACAATAGAGCCGTAGTCAGCGAGTTTACTCCTTAACAGCTTTCTTAGAACACATTCAAAACTAAAAGCTACAAAAATGGTTACTTAGATTGGTTCCCAAGACGCCATAACTTATCATACCACGTTAACTTATTGCAAAATCAATTGAAATACAACCTTGTTTCAAGAATTTGTCATGTTAACTTCTCCTTTCGTTCATTCGACTCAATGTCATTTTATAAAGATTTATGAAGATTTATGAAGATTTATTAAGTCATTGGTTTTTGACGATAATCCAAAAACTGTTGAAACATTGAATGGAAATATTTAAGCCAGCATTAACGTTATACAGAAACTTTATTAAAAAAAGGTGTAGAAATTAAGACTGATCGAGTAGTAACTCTTAGCCGAATTGAAAAAGTGCTGGAAATTGTATTAAAAAAATCAAATTTTAATAACATACAATTAATTATAACAATATTTATTTTTACTATTGTTGTTTAAAGTTCACATGATCTTGAAAAACAATCGATACAAGACGTCAAAATTGATTAGATAAGAGTATTTAATTTTTTTTCAAACAATGATTTTATAACTTCTGCCGAGTCAAATTTTTTTACTGATTCTTGATTCAGGCAAAATTTTGACGATAATCTTGGATCACCTCTTAAAATGTTCAGGAAACATTGTTAAAAACAAAAGATTCTGAAATGTTTGTTCAACAAATGTCAAATGACATTGCAGAAAAACATTTCAGAAGTGAAAATGGAAGCACTGATAATGTCGTATCTTGATTTTTTTCTGAATTTTATTTCTTCCTCAACTTATTCAAAATTTTTATTTCCAGCAATTTCAGACAAATTAAAGGTTATTTTATTTTTAAAATTTACATCGAATGGATCCCTCGTAATGGGAAAACAGAGAAACATTTCAGAAATGTTACGCTAGCGCCCAAAACATTTCGGTAACCTGTAAGCAACAATTCAAAAATGCTCTGTCTGCTTCTGAAACGTTTTAAATGCTTCTGAGATGTTTCTTTAATATTACTTTGGTCTCAACATACAAAATGCCTTCTTTTTGAATGTATGGAAAAGAAATGAGTCATCTTCGCTCAAAGAAAAATGTGTTTTCTCAATCTAAGCCAATTACATAGCGGTCTGATTTCTACTTTTGGAGTGTTTCCGCAACTTACGAATGTGGTTTTAGGCAATTTTTTTCTCAAGTAACGAGAATTTTTAGCCTGTGAATAACTTTAACTCAAAAAGCATATAAAGTTTATGGTGCGTAGTTACACAAACCATTTCTGAAACTTAACATAGCTTAGACCACTTTCCTACTTATTTCCTAAAATAACACAAAATTAACTTCCTGTAACATACAAAAACATAAAACACCATAAGTTTTATATCCTTAATGACTGATTTTTGTGTATGTTTTTTTACTTTCTAAAATTATTTTTTTTTTGGTTTTTGTATTATCCTAAAAAGTTACCAACAATTACATTCTTTTGTTTTATTTCTATACAAAGCAAAAAGAAATAAAAGTTCATGAAGCAAATTGTTGCTTGGCACACACTTAAAAAACATTAGAAAAAACAACATAAAGTAGTTTATAATGGAAGTGGGGTGGTGCGGTATGGTCACGAAAATTGCTTCTTTTCTACACTATACACAATAAAACAAACAAAAAACTAAAATTATTGTTTGTTTTGTTTGTTTTTTACATATTTTTTTTAACAATAAACAATAGGCTAAAGAGTTAATAGTAATTAAGCTTAAGTGCATAGGTAAATAGAGTAAAAGAACACAAACAGACAAAAAAATGCCTTAAGTTTTAAGTTTTCTGAATAGTCTTATACCTGGATGGAATTTTTTTAATGATCTCAAAAGACCTTAATACCTTTTTATAGTTAGGTAATTTTGTGTGCCACATTTTGGTAGTTCTAAATCTTTCCTCATAGGTACGATAATTTCTCGCTTCTATATAAAAAAAATCTCTTATGCAACCAAATATTTGTTGTTGTCATTATCCTTTTAAGAGAAGGAAAAAAAAAAAACAAGCAGCACATTTCAAGTCCTTGCTATATGTTGGTACTTAACGTTTGTGTACTGTACCTAAAATAAGAGCCATGCTGGTTCCGGAACAGAACAGAACAGAGCGGAATATATGATACGGTGGTGATATGCTGTCGAGATATGTTAGAGGAAAAAAAATTGAAGAAATTATGTTCGCTATGGAACTTGCTCCAGGCAAAAAGGAGTCCTTTCATTAGGGTACATGATCTACTATACCTATGAAAAGAGCTTGCTGAGGTCTTGTAATATGCTCATGTATGAACAAAAATAGAATGTGAGTTGAATTCATAAATTCATAAAGTACTTTGATGAAAATTGTTTAAGGTAAATTTTGAACGTTTGTCCTTTTTTTGTCGTAGCATCGCTGTCGAAGAACATGATAGTAAAAATCTGTACTCACTTTAAGATTAAATTTGTTGCTTAGCGTTGTTTTTGTTTGACAAAAATGAAAGAAAAATATGACCAAAAAAAGAAAGCAAAAATACTGATGGAGGAAAATTTGTGTTGAAGATTTCAAGTATTGTTTCATCCATGTCTGTTTTCTCTTACAGCGATTTCCATTAATAACAAATTTGATAAAAGAATATAAAGCGAAAAAATTGTTTTAGAACACCAGAGAAAAAGCTTTAAGACTTTTCTATTATTGAAAGTAATCCAAAAGGACTAAGAATCATGCATGTAAATTCTTCGAAATGTGTATTGTCTATTTGCATAACATTCTGAATGACTGTTGTTCACATGAAAATAAAATAAAATGTGTTTTTTTTTCAGATTCCATGAATTTCAGAAAAGGTACTTTATTCATTTCTCGTACCTTAAAATAATATGAACTTGAACGTCTACAGTATTGAATCACTGGTATATTGCTCAGAATCGTTAAGAAATAATATACGATAAATTGAATAAAGAAGTGATTGAATTTATGTTATTGACTTTTAAGAACAGGATAATATCCTTTCGAAATTGACAGGAATATTGATGTTATTAACTATATGTCTTTTTGAAATAAATTAAAATTAAGAAACAAAAATCGAGGAAAAAGAATTTCAGTAGAAATAGATGAAAGAAATTTGCCACTTTCAGGAGAAACAGAAACCTAAGCTTGAAATCCCAAAGAATTAAGATATTTTTACAGTTAAGTACTTAGAATTACTCAAAACAGCATACAAATTTAATGTCGTTGTTAAACAATACTAAGAAAATAGGCTCTCATCAAACATTTTTAAAAATGCTTTCCTTTTCTACAAAAATTGGACAGCTCCTTTTCGTTCGAAAGAATGCTTATATAGGTTTTTCTATTAAGGTGTTTCATTTTATAAAAAGGCAGCTATAATGGCAGATATAACATAATTGAAAAGTTGTAAGCTTTTAAAATTTGACAAGTTAAAATTATATACGGTTATCCAGTTTGCGGTTTCAAAAGTATAGGGCTGGAATTCATCTATTTAAGTTAGTTGTCAAACCAACTTTTTTTTCTGTTTAAGGTCTAACATTTACAAAAATGGATCGCCTATTTATCGTTTAAACTTACTACAAAAATGGTAATTCTGCCACATATCGTGTTTTAAGAAGACGTTATTTTTTACATAATCGTTAAACTACGCAAACAAATGGAAAAATTGTGAATATACTCGTATTTGAAGAGACTGGAACGGTTATAGATATTGTAAGGCCTGTGAATCACTGTTTCGCTCGTATCACTGACAAAAATCGCTGCTGTAAGTGTTGCTGAAAACTCCGATGTCTCGATTCCTCGTCGTTCTCAGGAATTGTATTAGGTCTACACCCACATCCATAAAAAGTCCAGCTCACACAACAAATGAAGCCAGCCTAACATTTGCCACGTTCGTAGATATGTGGAATGGATGCTTGAACAACAAGTGTTGCAAGGCAAATTTTGAGAATAAAACTTTCTGCATGGGAGAAATACATTTCTCACTTTGTCGTATTTGGGATTCTGAGAAACCTCAAGTAGTTGAAGAGAAGCCATTACATAAACAAAAAGTCACTGTTTGGTGTGTTCTTTGTTGCTGAGTTGTGATTTGACGTTATTTCTTAAAAATGACGATGAAACGAATGTCACCGTCAAATTCGGAGCGTTATGGTCATACGATAACCGACTTTTTTTGCCTGCTATTAGAGAATACGACTTAAAGAACATGAGGTTTCAACAAGACAGTGGCACATAGCTCAAAAGAATATGGATTTATTTCTCATCGTGGCGATATTAACTGGTCATTAAGACCATGCGATTTGACACCGCTGGACTTTTTTATGGGTCTATTCGAAAGACCGTGTTTATGCAGATAAACCTTTAACAATTGAGCACTCAAAAACCAACATTCGCCAAGTTAAGGCTTGGGTATCAGACCAAAAACTGAACCAAAAATGTTGAAAATTTCGCAGTCACAATACGTTAAACTAAACTACTTTTAGAGCACCATGACGCACCTTAAATGCAAACAATGTGGACAAAATATTGGGATGCTGATACAAGCTGGCGATGTAATGTATGGAAATTGTGAGCGTAAGTATATAGCTGCTTTAGCTTGTTGTGTTGACAAAAAACTCAGGTTTGTCGACTTCCCTGCGGTTTTCGGAATTACACATTCCTCAAAAGACATAGCACGTTACTTTACTTAAGATGAAGGTCCTTAGACTTTTAAAGATCAGTTACCACATGAACCTGATCTTATATACAGCCAGCAATTTTATCATCTCTGATTTGGTTTTTAAAATACATAAAAATGATGAAAACTATCTCGACCGTTTTATTTCTCAAAGAGGTGATCACAATTGGTTTTACACCTTTAGACTATTAAATTAAGTCAATGTCAATATTTCACATCTGATTCAAGACCTTAAAGATGGAAATCGTAAAATTATCGGCGTCATAGAGCCGGAAATATGTGTTACGCATTGTCAATGTCATGCAAAATTCCATGTAAAGGATATTGAACTGCAACCCTTGCTGTTGAGGTCATTTGGGTAATATCATTTTCTATTTAAAATGGTACACAATATTCCTTACAGCGAAGCAATAATCGACACTAATGCTAGTTTTTATTAATATCAAAGTGAAACCTTTTATTGGAAAACGTTTTTAATCGCCCATTAAATCAAGTTTCCTAGATTTTTCCTAATTACTTATTCCAACAGTTCTTATTTAAATATTTTTTCCTAATTCTAAAAATTGTCAAATTTCTTTTTAAATGTTTTTCAAACTTCACTACCCTCGAACTGAAAAAATGTCTGCATTTATTTGAAAGGACTTTTTATAAAGTAAAAACTCTGTTTTATTAGAAACAAGAAAAAAAACTATGCATCACTCACAATTTAGCAGCCAATTAAAATGTTGTTAAAACGATTTTCTTTTCATTTTGTGTACGTATAGGAATATTTTAGGTATAGTAACTTTCCCATTAAAAGAATATCAAACAACCAAAATTAATACACCCACCCGAGTTTGTTTTTAACCTACCTCGAATTTTTTGATATATTTTCGTCTGAATTTCAATTTCCTTTACATAATATTCTTTTTATTTTTGGTGCAGATATTATTTGAACATGAATATTTTTTATTCAATTTCGTTTTATTTGAAGAATCCTTCAGCAAAAAAAAAGGACTCAATGAAAGTTAATGTTTACTCAAACATTCATAGGTACCTAAAAGACTTTTTTTTGTTGTTTTTGTTTTGGAAGGACGGACGTGGGAGAGAACATCAAAGTTGATGTTATTTTTATATCAGTCTGGCTGTATGAAAAAAGTATATTATTGTGCAATTTGAAGTAGATATTTATATATGTATGATAGGTGAAAAAAACATTATCGTTAATGTTTTCGGTTAAAAATAAAAACGGTTTCCAAAAAAAATAACATTTTTGAGGTATGGTCTGCTTATCACCTTATAATCTTTTTTTTTCTTTTGAAAAAAGGTGAATTTAGGTAAAAATCTAAAACTTGATAACTTTTTTCCTGACGTCATATATTGATCTACTTATGAATTTCTAGAATGTTATCTTAATGGTTTTGAAATAAACATTAGACAGGTGTAGTCTTGTAAGACATCTTTGAAAAGCCAGTGCTTTAGGATTGTGTAAGATTCATACATGGAGATTTTGCTTATTTACGAGCAGAAATAAGTTTAACTTACTAAACACCGTTAAATAGTTTTTTTTTTATAATAAACGGGCACTCAAGGGTTATTAATACCAATAACACGTTTAAAATTAAGACACACTGCGAACTTTAGAAAAATAGGAAAGGATTAAAGTAAAGTTTTGAATATCAAAATGATAGTGAAAAACCGAGTTGGGTAAAGCATTAGACATTCTCGATGTGCGGTTAAAAAAGCAACTCTATACTTTACAGTACGTCCGAAATTAAGCTCAAAGTTAAACTGATGTGCATTTCTAGAAATACGAGCATGAGTCTAATTTTGGCATAATCTTTCCAACATTTCGGCCTTTATCTCACTGTTGTCTCCCGATGCGTCAATTGAAGCAGGTTTCTCTCCACAGACATGAGCTTTAACATAGTCCAAAGGCGTACAATCGCACGATCTGGGCAGCCAATTGACCGGTCCCGAAATTGAAATAAAATGTTCACCGAACTCGCCCCTCAATAAGTCAATAGTGATGTGACACCGTGTTCTTGAAACCAAATGTCATGCAAGTCAAGCTCTTACATTTTGGGCAAAAAAAATTGGATGTAATCTCACGTTATTGCTCACCATTCACAATTACGTTAAGACTCGCATCATCTTTGAAGAGGTACGGTCCAATGATGCCACCAACCCTTAAACCGCAATAAGCTATGACTTTTTGACGATGCTCTCAAAATCTTTAATTCTTCTTATTTACGTAGCCACTGAACGGGTCGATTAAACTGACTTTAAAATGGAGGAAACGCGCAATGAACTTTCTTAACAGAGCACGTATTTTGATAACAAAAATCAATAATTTGCAAGCGTTGTTCGTTTGTAAGACGATTCACGGTTAAATTGTAGACCAAACTGAAGATGTTTGACGCTGAAACAAAACACTAAACGTCAGTCAGCTGTTTAAACCACCGTTGACAAAAGATACTAGCTAAAAAATCATTCTTTAGTTCTATCACCTTTCATTTTCAAAGCTCTTTTTTGGAATTTTTCCAAAATACTTAAACTTTTTTAAGGGACACCTGCCTAAATATGCGAGTTATGTTCAAGTTATAGACGAAGGAGAGCTTTGGAAAATCAGCCACGTTAGAAGGGGTGAAAAATTTCTTACACCGTTGGAGAAATCCAAAGCACCTATATGAGCATTTTTGGCAATATCGAATTTGTGCTCATTCAATAAAAGGTGATCTGTGATACCGAATACTGAAAGTTGATAAGTTTCCAGAATGCGAATGCCGCTCATGGGTAGCGGCATCGGGGATGGATTACGACAGGAGACAGCATTGAGTTTTTGAAGCACTAAAGTCTACAGGGTTTTTGATTCCCCATTGGATAATTCTGTCAAAATCAAAATTCAATGAGCTTAGCATACGATGGCTTTGAAGTTCCAAATCCGAAGAACAAGGATGTAAATCAAGAAATGAATACGAAAAGCTCAGCGAAACAGGTTAAAGGATAAGAAGTGACAGACAAGAGATCGTTTATGAATATGAGGAAGAGAGTGGGAAGCAAAACGGAGCCCTGGGGAACACCAGTATTTATTTTATGAATTTCAGAGTTGAAACCATCCATTACAACTTGTTTTGAATGGTTAGAAAGTTAATTAATCAAACAAAGAAGGGATTCATCAATACCAAAAGCACGCGTTTTTCAAAAGAGAGCTGGTGCTAATCTCTATCAAATGCTTTTGAAATATCATGTGCAATAGTCTTACTTTCTCCAAAACGATGTAAAGATTTGTTCCTCTGTTCAGAGAGATAAACCATGATATTACCAGTGGCTACGAAAGCCATACTGCCGGTCTTTAAAAAGTTTCCGTTCTTCGAGATATTTCTTTCCATGAACGTGCAAATAAGGGGCGTAAGTGGTATTTGTCTATAGTAAGAGGAGGAGGAAGATTCGCCTTTTTTAGGGACAGGCTGGACAAATGCAGTTTTCCATCCACTCGGGAAGAGACCTGTAGAATAGGACAGATGGAAACGTTTACGCAGTGGTTTTGCCAGCGTTGAAGAACACGTCTTCAGAACAATATGGGGAATACTATCCGGTGGATTTCTGTATGTCAAGGTCTTTAAGTACTTTTGCAACTGTACGAGTGCGAAAGAAGATTTGTCCCATAATATCGTTTACGCTCTCCAGAACAGGAGGACTCAGGACACTCTCTGGCAGCGTCGAATTAACAGCAAACTGTGCTGCTAGCAAATTGGTTTTATCAATCGTGCTTATACATAGACAATGTCATTGTGGACGAGCATTCGAACCGATGATGACGTGGTGTTTCGTACGTTTCTTACAAATGACCAGAAGTTTTTAGCACCTTTAGGATATTGTAGAATTATTTCCCTTTATTTCTGGTCTTGCAAAAATTTGGTTCGTCAAATATGATCGTTACAGATTTTCAAGCTTGTTTTAACTTATTCCCATTTTCCTTAATGCGGTTGACTTTATAATTCCGGAAACTAGCATGAAAAACGAGATATTACATTAAAAAATATTAAAGTGCAATCTATTAATAGCACACCAATTAACAACATTATTAAGATAATCTTGAAGAAGACTGTCATCAGCATAAAGCAGACACTTTGAATTCATAATAAACAAAGGCAAATCATTTATGAAAAGCAGGAAAAGTATAGGCCCCAAATGACTTCCCTGAGGAACTCCAGATTGGTTAAAGATAAACTTTAAATTTTGTTACCAATACGTACAAATTGCCTTCGCCCAGTCAAATAACAGGACAAACGTATGAGCAAAGAAGAGTGAAACCCCATTAACTGTAATTTTCTTATAAGTATTTGGTGTTGATTCCTGTCAAAGGCCTTTGCAAAGTCAGTAAATATAACATCCACCCGACAATCATCCTCTAATTCAGTTCTTAAGAAATTAGAAAATAAAGTTAAATTGGTAGTGGTAGACTGACCGGTAAAAAACCCATGTTGGAATTCGCAAATGTAGTTCTTCACTTCAAATTCTTCATTTTACAATTGCTTCGAAAAATTTTCGGGATCAATGGCAATTTAGATACATGACGATATTTAGATATGTTTTGTCTTGAACCTGATTTGAATATGGGTTATTTAGGATACTTTCCATGAATCTAGAAATTCCCCAGTTTGTAAAGATAAGTTAAGGATTGAAGTAAGTGCTTTTGCCATGTATCACATAACCAAGATTTGTTGTATTAATTCCCCTATAAATATTAATATTAAGGCTGGAAGAGTCTAAGTCTTCTACAAACTGAACATATCACAAATATCATCCTAACTTTTCGATACAGCTCGAATCAAATCATGAGTTCTTTTAAGGTTTGATAAATGTCACCCTATCCGTGATAAATTTTATCATTCCACAAAGAATCAAATATTTAACCATATCTGCGCTGGAATCCACGTCACTATCGAGGAAATATAGTGAACTTTTGAAGTTCCTGAAGAATTCATTGAGACCGTTCCAATCGGCCATCTCATTTTGCAAACGGTTTTCGTAGGAGTTTTTTCTTTAACTGTTTTTTTTTTTACACATATGCAGACACGATACAATGGTCTGATGTGGTAATGCACTGATTACGTATTTATCAATGTCAGAAGTAAGAAACAAGTCTAGAGTGTTGGCAGATTGACCTGCAACGTCAGGAATTTTAGTTGGCTCATCGAAAAGCTGATTTAACTCAGCAAAGAACTCAACAGTTAACATACCTTTCTTCGGGTGTTTTCTAGCCAGAATAGCGAAGCCAATAATAATTGTGTACATTGGTATCGACCACAATGACAATTTCAGTGTGAGGATAATAGGCAAAAATTTCTTGGATAGAGTCGGACAAAGAATCAAACTAGTTTAAAGTTGAATTTCTGTCCAGATAGAGTGCTCTTTGAACTTTGATTATAACTTTCTTTTCAAAATCAATTTAGAGAATTAAGAAGCGTGATACAAGTGATAGGTGATTCATGTCAACATACTTTGTATTTCACTTAAAGGTTACTTTGGAACCGAGAATATGTGAGTTATATTTTTAGAGCCAGATTTGTCATCACGAAATAGCCAGGTGCGTTACCTATGAACTCATGCATAGATCCCTGTTTGAATCATAGTTAAAACTTAAATTTTTGACAAAAGCATCTTAAATTTGTCCTTAAATAACTTAAAGAACGCTTAAGTATAGTTTCTTTATCAAGGCCTATGGCAGACGTCCTTTAAGTACCCTTTTATTGGGAACTTAATTAATATAATAAAAGACTTGTGTTAATAACTTAATTCAAAATTAATTAAAGGTCTTCAACAAACAATGCATATTAACACGAATTTATGCAATTAATGCGTAAACCTTTATACACACTTTAGTAAAACAATACTCTTTTCTATGAACCTAATATCATAAGATTAATACTGCAAATTGCCATGTAATCTTGAAGATAAAACATAGTCTTCAATTTAATATCTTGTCATAGACAAAAACTATGATACCTGTCTTTTGTTTATTAAATTCGTGTGAATTTGAATAAGAAAAGAGGACTTATCGAAAGGACTAAAACCTAATACTATTATTATTTAGGATCTTAAATAACATTAAGAACACAATCAAAACTATGATTGTGTGATGATATGATAAATGTCTCTCTCTCCTTCCAATAAATTTAAAATTCAATCAAAAGAAGCTTCAGAACCTCATTTAGTCTAGTTTTTCAAATGAAAAAGAACTACCTAACCACTATCCCTACTTTACTTATAGTTTCAAAAAAAAAGGAACCCTTTAAGCGTACACATCAGCACCCTCGCACGAACATGACCGCAACACCACTTAACTTCCGCACGATGAGATTTCCTTTTTTGACTTTCCCAACTTAATGCGCCGATCCTGCCGCTGGTTTCTTCTGTTTCTGCTCGAAATACTGGCGGCTGCTTCATACTCCTGCTCCTACTTCTACTCCTACTTCTATGCTGCATGTGAGTGCTAATAATACATAAATTTTCCTAAAAGCTTAAGTGCAAAAATCCAAGTTAATTCAAATCTCTGTTTAAATGCCAAAAGATAATGGGTAGATGAAGAAATCCTGCCACAAAGCTCTTTTTACCCTCCGCAATCTCAATCCTTTACCCCATCTTCTTCATTTTCTTGGGTGGATGATGGCGATGATGATGATGATGATTTTTCATGCAGAAATGAGAATAATATTTTAATCAGATCTTCACGGGCTTTTGCTAATGGGGTGCGTTTGAGAGGGGGTTGGGGGGGAGTCAGTATATATAGTGGTATAAGATGGCCTATTGCAGTATAGCCACAAAGATAACAATGACTGCGGAGGAGAGTCCCTAAATTTCCATCAGCTACCTCATAATTATTCACACATTAACGCTTCAATCACATACACTCGCATGAGCATGGAATGCAAAACAAAAGAGCACAAAAGGTCCTTGATGGTAAAGTATATATATAAATATAGCTATGTTTATGTACATATGTATATTAACAACCCACATAAATGAAAATAATATGTATAAACCCAAGATGGGGATACAGAAGAAATAATGAGCCGGTCGTTACTCTTAAAAACTTATACTAAAAGGTGTTTTTTTTAGAGGTATAAAACTATAGAAGTTGACATCACACTGGTAGCCATTTTGTCATCTGTTTGAAGATTTAATTTTGGTTTGGTAAGGCATTTTAACATATGGCAATTTAACGTTTCTATTTTTTTTAAATTATTTCGAAAATCATGGTTCCTCCCAATTTCCATTTTACAGTCAACATAATAATACGAACAGTTTTTAAGGTCACATAAACAAATTTACCTACTGTAATTGAGTAATGGCAATCTTCAAGTACATCTTGCGACTTGATACACTGTTAAATCCCACAAACTGAGTGTTTGGTGTGGTTAAAAACGACGCTTCTAAAACTTTACTGCCACTGGTGTAGATTACTGACTTTTTCGTTCATCATTTAAACAACCATGATGATAAAGAGCTGTAATTTCAAAAAGATGGTAAAATATGTCACAAGACTCTTCCCATAGTTAATTTATCTAAGGAAACGTTTGGTAACCTCATAGTTTCGCTTTATAAAGTACGGAACCGTTAATTGGCATTCAAGATCGTATAACTTACCACAGATTGACAATTTTATATAGAGATATTTTAAGTCCCTAGCCTACGTCACCGATATGTCTGAAATTATTGACCGCTTGAAGAACAAGATTCACCACGTTTTTACCAACACACGGCCAGTGGCCGCAAATATTGAAAAATGTTATCGAAAATTAGACCCTAAGCTTCATCCAAGCTATCCATGGAAGTTAAAAATGTGCGGAAGAATGAAAAGACTTCCATAAAAGAAATGCTACAACTTATTCTTAAAAGAATTAATAAAGAGGATCTGAATATCAAACTGCTAAGCGAAAAAGTCGCTCCTAAAAATCAATGATGGACAGAAAACACTTAAAATCGCTACATGGAATGCAACATTCATCCGAACTAAAAATCTTTTTAGATCTAGAACATATCGATATTTGCCTGGTGTCCGAAACTCATTTCTTCAATGGGCAAAGTCTAGATAATGTAATTGGAAACTATTCATGTTACCACGCTCCACATCCAGCTGACAAGGCAAGAGGTGGATCGGCGATTCTTATAAAAGAAAGCTTAAAACATTGTGAAGTAGCCAAGTTTACTAGTGAAAATATGCAAGTAACAACTATTAGTATTGGTATGAAAAATAAAGAGTTTAAAATAGCAGGTATATACTGCCCATCAAGGCGCTCCCCGACAGAAGATGACTACACAGATCGATTTAATCTTCTTGGGCATAACTTTCTTGATGGTGAAGACTTCAATGCGAAACACACCCATTGGGGTTCAAGACTTATATCAACAAAAGGCAAAAGACTTTTAAAAGCAGGCCGTAAAAACAATTGCGAATTCTTTTCCTCCAGGCAGCCAACTTACTGACCTTCCGATACTAACAAAATACCAGGCCTTATTGACCTTTTAATAGCTAAAGGAATCAAACAAAATCACATTAGTGTCGAAGGTAATTATGACCTGTCATCAGATCATACTCCAGTGATTCTATCACTAAGTGAATCGGAAGTACTAGAAAAAAGTAATCCAAAGCTTGTTAATAAGAAAACAAACTGGAATGATTTTAGAGAAAGGCTTTTAAGTTTTATAAATTTAAGATCTCTCATGAATACAATCGAGCAAATTGACCAAGAAGTGGAACTATTTATTGCTGATGTGCAACAGGCCGCTGAAGAAAGTACTCCAACATTTTCTAATAGAAGACAAAATGAAATAAAATATCCTTTAGAGATAAAAGAGTTGATAATAGAGAAAAGAAGAGCTCGAAGAAAATGGCAAAATAGTAGATTTCCAGATGATAAAACAACGTTTAACCGTATAAGCAACAATCTTAAAAAACAAATTTCAAAATTCAAAAATGATTCACTCAGTATATTCCTTAGGAATTTAACGACTGAAACTTTAACCGATTTTTCGCTATGGAAAGCAGCCAAGCGCCTGAAAAGACCGCACTTACAAAACTCGCCTTGAAATCTTAAGATGGGAAATGGATCGGTAACCCGAAAGAAAAAGCTAAACTTTTCGCTGAACATCTTGCGAATGTTTTGAAGCCATACTCATCAAACGCGGCTGAAAATAGCTTACAGTTTGTTGATAAAATAGATAAAAGTGAAATACCAATTGTAAGACTTAAAGAAATAAAAAGTATGTATTTACATCAACTATCAAATAAAACATCACCAGGTTATGATCCAATTACTGCTCAGGTTATGAAAGAAATGCCATTGAAAGCCTTCATAAAACTGCAATATATAATAAATGCATGCCTTAAGCACCGGTATTTCCCGCACCATTGGAAAATTGCTGAAGTAATTGTCATACCAAAGCAAGTTAAACCACCTACAGAAGTGACGGCTAACAGACCAATATCGTTTATACCAACTATGGCAAAAGTTTTTGAAAACTGCTTCTGAAGAGACTTAGCAAAATCATAGAAGAAAGAAGGTTATTCCCAAACCATCAGTTTGGCTTTAGGAATAAACATTCCACGATAGACCAAGTTCAGAGAATATCGGATGTCATAGAAAAAGCATTAGAAGAAAAACAAGTATGTTCAGCTATTTTCTTAGATGTTGTTCAAGCTTTTGACAAGGTTTGGCATGAGGGATTTGAGTACAAACTGCAAAGGGATCTTCCCAGGCAGTACTTTGAAATATTAAAATCGTATGTCTGAGACCGATTGTTTAGAGTAAGATACAAGAATAGTCGGAGTTGAAGAAAATAGAAGCCGGTATACCACAAGGAAGTGTCCTAGGTACTACCCTGTATTTATTATACACAAGGGATATTCCAGTTGGTAATCACACCATAATGGCTACGTTTGCAGATGATACCGCAATTTTGGTACCCGACAAATGTGTCTCTAAGGCAGCAGTAGAACTACAAAATGCCGTCGACACAGTGAGAGCTTGGACCGAAAAATGGCGTATCAAACTCAATGCAACAAAATCTTCACATATAAACTTTACAAATTAATAGATAAACAATATTCCAATAATCATTAATAATCAAGCTGTACATTACGCCAATACGGCCAAATACCTTGGAATGACTTTGGATGCAAAGCTTAAGTGGAAAAGCACATCAAAAGGAAAAGAGAAGAACTAAACTTGAAATATAGAAAAATGTACTGGTTGCTTGGTAACAACTCCGATTTATAAATCCAAGACAAAATAATGCTGTATAATTAAGTACTAAAGCTTGTTTGGACCTATGGAATCCAATTATGGGGCTGTACAAAGAAAACAAATACTGATATCATCCAAAAATTCCACAACAAAGTCCTTCGTGGAATAGTTAATGCCCCTTGGTAATTAAGAAATACCGATCTACATCGTGACTTACAAATAGAAATGGTTACAGAAGTTCTTAAAAAATATGCTGTATCGCACAACCAGGGACTGGAAAGTCATACTAATTCTGAAATGGAGTCCGTCTTGAATATAAGAAACCATGTTCGGAGATTAAGAAGAACCAAGCCTCATGAGCTTATGGTCTAAAAAAAAAACATGGGAAAGTATCAAAAGTTTAAACTTCCCCCAAAGTGATTGTACAAAATTATGAAAGAAAAATCGGAAGTCGATCCTTCAAGATTGGTCCTGATGAAGAGTTGGTTTAAGTGGTTAAAAGTCCCACACTACTTGGTGTCGAATACTGCCAAGTGTCTTTTGATGATTTAAAAAAAAAAAAAAATATGCCAGCCATATATAATAAGAATGTCAAAAAATCATATTTTGAAGTTGTCTTTATTTAATTCAATTCCAAATTTCTATACCTCTTAAAAAAACATCCTTTACAATACAGACTCTTTCCTGGGCGCCATTTAATAAGTGGGTTTTTTACCTACTGTACTCTATAGTGTATTATGTGGTATATACAATATTGGAAAACGTTTGTTCTATGAATAACGAAGGTGTTGATTGTGGTGGTAATATGTATATATGTATGTGTGGTAAGATTGGTGTTGTTGCGGTGTGATGTGGTGGTTTAAAAGTGCCGCGTGAAAAGATTCATAATAAAAGTTGATTGTTGAGAATACAAGTCCTTTGTGTTATCGTTATATGCGCGTTATTAAATTCTCTTTGAACTTAATTATTGTCATCCTTTTATTTAACGATTATGGTCCTTTTGACCATAAGTGTTATTTGGAGGACGAAAACTATGTTTTCAAGGATATTCACATTAACAACGACGACGTACGAGTGGGTTATTATATTTAATTAAAAGACATTAGATAGAGCAATGCTCTTTCTTTCTTTATGTTTCTATAATATACATGAAAGGATATCATTTGATATACATAGATAAGGTTGTTGTGTCGTTCAGAGGAGAAAGGTTCAAAGTTTGAAGAAAATTACGAATTTAAAAGTGATTAATGTTTTTTTCTACAAACCGCAAACCACTATCAACTTTCAATTAAATGTGCTCGAAAATTAAAACTTTTTGCAAATCATTTATTATATGAACCTTTTTGTTTCTAATGTTTAAAATTTTCAGGACAAAAGAAAATATCAACCCTTTGAAATATTTCTAAATTATTTTTTAAAATGTTTTCGTTTATGTATTTAATAATCAGTCTTTATCTTTGAACCAATGTACTTTCACACAAAAGGCTTTGAATATTTTCTATCTGTTGCTTTAAATGAAATTCAATTTTCAATTCAACTACATTTTTTATGCGTTTTTTAGTTTCGTTTTTGAATATATATATTTTAGTTTGGAATAGTATAAGGGTAGTTGTGTGTTCTAGATTTACAGAGAGAAGAATCAATGAGCTTTAATATTAATATATGTGTTTTTGTTTGATATTTGCATGAACAAACTTCAATTATTATTTTCCAAATCCCTTTGTCACTACTTTTCCATTTTTCCACATCAATTCATAAATGAAGGTATCTCTACTTTATTTTTTACATATATGTTAACAGATACTCTTATTATATTCTATATTTTGCATGACCTAGATTTGTATAAATTTAAATTTTACTCATTGACTTTTTGGAATTTTTTTTATGTCGGCTTTGATTTTATGCTGTTGCTGATATGAAACTCTGGTTTTTCCATTTTTTTTTTTATTTTCAATTTTAATTTTTCAACTATTTATATCGATTTGAATATTATCAAAAATACCAACTTAATTTTGAACAGCAAAAAAATCATATTCAATTCACTTTGACAGGAATTAAAATATTGGAGGACGAGAGATAATTAAAACACACCCTCTCCCTGTAGTTTTAATAGAAAATTATTTAATTTTAGTTTTCTAATAACTTGTAAACGCTGCGGGCTTATTTTATACATATTCAATATAATTGATTTAGAAAAAATTAAAAAAAAAACGTTAATATAATTATAAAAGGTGCGTAATTAATAAAATCAGTGTTTGAGATCAAAATATTGTATTCAAAATTAAAAAATCAATTGAAAATCAATTATTATAGATTAAATTTAAAACAAAAAAGAAATATTTAAGTTTTGATATACTTACCAATAAAGTTGTATTGCACATTAATGGAATAACTTCTGGATTGCCATAAATATTTAGGCTTTGTAAAATGAACTGTTATGAAAGATAAAACATAAAAATTAAATAAATAAATGAGAAAAATAAATACAAAATTTTAACTCTTTTGATGATGTTTTGAGAACACACTTTTGTTGGTACTTCGCATAATTTTATTGTTGTTGTTTTTGCATAAAGTTATTTTGCCATAAATGTTGAAGATATTTTTAAACAGGTACCTTATTTGTTTTTCTTTAAAAATAATACAAAGTCACAAGGAACATTCTTATACGATATTTCGAAAAACAGAAAATAAACGAAATTACAGTCTTTGGAAGCATATCAACTCCATATTACAGTTGGGACAATACGCTTCAGATAGAATCATTTGATGAAGAAAACGCTGATAAATAATATTAAAAAAAAAGAAGTTGTTAAAAAACTCTACGAAAAATCATATTTCACTATTTTCGAGCCAGATATAACATAAGACGCTAAATTACAGCCTTAAATACCAAACAGTTACTGTCTGCATATAGTTATCGAAGTCTGAAGTTTAAATGTAAAATTTGTTAAAATGATTGGAGAGTCTTTAGTAAAAGCAGTATTTTCAATTATAATCGTAAGTTGTTAGAGAACTTTCACATAAGAGACCGTAAAAATTACAGCATGGAAATTAAAGTTGAAGGTTACAAATTGCCATCTTTTAATACTTATATAACGGACAAGCGACTGGACCATTTCACGTTCTCCAAACTTGGTTTCCAATAAACTGATTGTTACGTTTGCTGTGTAGCTTGTGGCGCCGTCCTGTTAGAACCACATGACCTCGTAGTCCATATCATCCAATTGGTGCCAAAAATATTCGGTTATCATTGAACGGTAGCGATCTCCCTTTACATAAACGTGCTGGTCTTGATAATCCCGGAAGAAGTAAGGCTCAATGAAGCCGACGACCCATAAACCATATAAAACTGTAATTTTTTCGGGATACAATAATAACTCATGAAGTACATGTGGATTGCTGTCTGACCAAAACCGATGTCTTGTTTATTGACGAAGCCATTCAGCCAGAAATGACCCTCATAGCTCAAGATGATTTTTCGATGAAAATCCGAATTATTTTCAAATTGTTGCTCAGCCCAATCCACGAGCATACGAGACTTCTGGAGGTCAAGCGACTTCAGTTCTTGCGTCAATGTAATCTTGGAAGGATGAAGGCTAAGATTTTTTTTAGAAAATTCGTCACAACGATGCCACAGCAATGCTCAATTCTTGATAACGATGTGTTAGAAACACATTTAAACTTTCTGCAACTGAAGCTTTAACAGCAGCAATATTCCCGACACTACGGGCACTTCTTTGTCTCACTGGCACTGAATCATTTTGTACTGTGCCTCTGGATTGAAATTTTACAGTAGACGCTTAATTGTTTACTTGCTAGGACGATTATGAAGACCATGAATTGGATGTAGCGCTCTTAACGTTAAGGCCACTGACTCCGAATTTCGGTAGTAAATTTTATTAATTTCGACTCGGTGTTGTCTCTTTTATCTTTTCATCATAAAATGGCAAACCTTACTTAGGAGAAATGTCAAAAGAGCGACAATGTCAAGTCGCTCTACTTTTGTAGCGTCGATTTTGAAACACCCTGTATAATACAAATTATTATCGTTATCAATGTAAGAAGTCAGAAAGTTGATATTTTTAGAGACTGATAATAAAAAAAGCTGAGTCTTTCAATGACTTAAGGTAAGTATGGGACATAAATAATAAACTAAGGGGCGCAACAGTCCGTTGTGAACCAGGGCCTAGTGACTTACAACTCTCAACCATTCCTGTGTGCGAGTACTGTTGTCAGGAATGGAAGGGACCTACAATTTTAGGCCGAATCCGAACGGCTAGTTTGAGAAAGCACTTTTTCATGACAAGAATTACTCTTGAAGGATTTGTCAATTCCTCGCAAGAGGTAGTACCCGCGAAAATTTATTTTTTAAATTAAGGTGGCACAGGCAGGAATCAAACCCAAGATCTCTGGCATGACAGTCCAAGGCACTAACCATCGTGCCATGGGTACTACTAGCGATCGAAGTTAATAGAAAGAAATATAGCAATCACCATCGCTAGCCCAAAATCTAGGTCCAACAGAAACTCTTTTGGAATGCATTGGATGTCCTTGGATATCATGTGGATTGATCTTGTGTAGAATTTGATAGTTCTTTGAGGTGACGTACTATTTTCGATGCCCCACGCCTCATTCAGGGAACAAACGTCATTGTCTAAGCTCGTATGCCTTTGGTTCCTTGTGCAGAGCATACCCTAGTCATGTTGTAAAGTTTTGATTTTTCTCATTTCCGAGCTTTTTTAAAGAATATAAGTCACTTGGATGTTAGTTGATCTTTTAGTGGACCAGTGAATTCTGGAGAATAGTTAATTCGGTAGGAAGATTATAGCGACAAAAAAAATTGGCAAAGATTGCGAAACCTTATCCAAACAATGTAAATACAATTCTAATAAGCTTCGTTAACCCTCCTTTAAGTCATGGGGTCCAAATGTTCCCCAGAAGTTCGCAAGATCGGTTAAATTCTCCCCTAGTTGCTTTGCAGGCTGTGAACGTGCATCGATTTCCTCTTCCAACAGCTTTTCTGATAGTTGGATAAGCTTATCGTTTTTGAATATAAGTTTGTTTTTCCTTCAACCTTCCTGGGTTCAAAAGTCGAAAAATTATGACTATCGCCAGTGCTGCTAAGTTTATAGTAATTTGTAAAAGACAACCTTGGTTTGACGTGTGCATTAATAAATATAAACCATTCGATCGAAAACGTCGTTTTTAACTTTGGATTTCTTGTAATCCAGTATCATAACAGGCTTGTTTTGAGAACCAGAAGTGAATTTCTCACAGTTATGTTTCGTCGATACCAAAGCAAATTGTTTAGTAGACTTTATTTTCAATAATTTTTTTTTTCAAAAACCCCCAAAACATGATTTTACATTTCCATCCGAAATTGTCAATTGTCAATAATAAATTATTATTAGTGGACATTTGTATACGCAAAAAATGTACCTATTTCAGAATCCATTTCAAGTTGTAGAAAGGGTTGAACTTTATTAACACGTTACTTACGAAACACTGTTAATCAATATCGAAGGAAGATCAACGAGACATTTTAAACTTATTGCATATATTTTTGAATGGTCTGAAAGATTAAACGTTTATTATTACTTCAACTTTACTTATCTGATAAATCTTTGAAAATCAATTATAAATAAGTAAAACAATTTGAAACTGAATAAGTATCTTAAGAAATTATCGTAAACATTTGTACCCCAGAAATGGACCCCAGAAAATGGAGTCGTTATGTAAAGGACTGTTAAAGCTTCGTTGAAAGTTCGTCGATATGACGATTTGTCAAAACGGATAGCAGTTAAGTTAACAGACATGGTTTAACAAAATATTTCCACTTTTATTTCTCAAAATTAAAAGCTCTCTTAGTATAAAGTAATATTGAAATTCTATGTATTTCGTTATTAAATTGAAATGTTTCCAGTAATTTAAAATACCTAATTAAATCATAGGTGCAGAGTTATCATAAAAAACTGACATTTTTTAAAGCAGTTAGTTTGAAACAACATTACATTAAACAAAGTTATTGTTTTTCTCATTCAGAACCTTTCTTTTCATCGAGGTAAACACATTTTACATTTTTTCCCAAGTTTTTTTTATGAAGGCAGATAAGTAACTTAAACACAAAAAAAAACACTGACAGGCAGTTTTGAAATGAAAAACTCTCCGAAAAAAAACACGTAACAAAATATGTATACAAATTAGACAAACATCAAGTTACATATTCGTTCATAAACTCAAAACCTACCTGGAGTTTTTGTTGCAAAAAGAATGAAAAAAAAGGAATATTATTATCTCAACAACGCCAATTCTAGAAAACAGCACAAGGACTTCAACGAAAAAAAAAATATTTACATATATGAAGCTGAATGCTTGAAGTCTGCGAAGTCTACAAAAAATAACGCGCGTCTGGTTTTTGACGATATGACGCTGTTATGGCTGGAGTGTTGATATTGGTGCTTGTTATGGTGTGCCGTGAAGGTAGTGATAGGAATGAGAATTGAGGAGATGGATATATAACGTTCATTATAATAGGTCCTTTCAACAAAAGTGCATATATGAAACCCATCCCTATAACTTTATCCATGTATGTTTGTAAGTTGCTGCTGAAGGTAAAACAGTGCGGTTGTTGTATCTACACGTTCACTACACAGTGACATGTGTACTATATGCATGTTTGCACCTACAGCTATGGTCAAAATAATAGGAACAAAACATAATATTTGGTAATTATGTTAACATAACAAATTTTAATTTAAACCAATTCAGTTTTGTGGTATAAATATCTTGTTTTTTAATTTGTGAATTATAAATATTATATAAGATGTCACGGCTACCGGCTTCTTAAAAGGTTGGCCACAAAAATAGGAACACTTGATAAAAATCAAATATTGGAAGTTATGATATTGCTTATATAGCAGGACAAAGCGAATGTGAAAAGCCTTTACAGTAACACTGCCTCTATCTTACCCTGTTATTGCAATGTTTAAGAATCAAAACTAATGATGAAAAATAAGTAGTTTTTAACTTTATCCTAAGACTCACACTGTGTCTTTGACATACTAAAGGTTCAAAAAACTCTTTAATCAATAGAATATACCTTTTTCATGACCTCTTATCCCTACCAAAGTGAAAAGTTTTACTCAAATGTAAGAAATATTCTCATTTTTTTGGCCATAGCTGTGAGCATATGTCTTTCAAAAAAAAAAGACAAACATATCGTTATGCTACGCTTA
The DNA here is from genome assembly GCF_945859685.1 of Eupeodes corollae. Lineage (NCBI taxonomy): Eukaryota > Metazoa > Arthropoda > Insecta > Diptera > Syrphidae > Eupeodes > Eupeodes corollae. The sequence goes on along the minus strand of NC_079148.1, from coordinate 139,690,803 downwards.
TTCGTATACCCAACCCAACCTACATAAATATGCACTGCACTGCACATCCATAGTTAAATAGGTATGCATTTAAATTTTTAATGAAATAGCTCAAATGAGTTGTAAGGCAATTTCAGATGCAATATGCAAACACAAAAAACACAACCAACAAGAATATATACATACGTCAAACAAGAACGGGAGTATATGAATACGAGTACGACTATATGGAGTCAATTCAAAACTCCAAGCTAGAAAACTGAAGCCAAAACAAGCGTGTTTACTCAACGTGCAACAAGGCAAATAGTTGTTGCACTTCCCTTACGCAAACATACAAGCTTCTTTTTCCTTCAAAACAATTCTCATCTACATACCTACATATATGCAAACTCACTGTACATAGCTTTTGACAAATTTGCTAAACGAGTTTCTTTTTCAACCCCAACCCCTTTGTCGCTTTTCATTTTCACCAACCCCATTTACAAAAACCCAGAATAGATGAGAGTTGTTTTAGATGAAGGCTGAGGAAGAACAAGGATATAATAAACCATGTTAAGACAAACAGTAAATTGCACAAAGTCTGGAAAGTAAACGCCTGTCCGCCATCCCCAACCCTGCATATCCCCGTCACAACCGCCACACCGCATCGTGCACTACGACTGCACGGGGTGAAACAAAAGGCAAGTTGCATGTGAATCATTTAACAAAAAAAATCAAGTTAAATTATATGAAGAGGAAAATTGTGCACAGATGCGCAGCGAAAAATCATTTGCAGATACTAATGCGAAGCTTCATGACGCTTGAAACCGTTCATCACATTTTTAGTTGAGCAATTGATACCTGACTTTTATCAAAAGAAAAGGGCCAAGCAAGTTGGTTATTGACACCTTAAAATGTAAAAATGTGAATGTTCAATTATTGTTGGCAAATGACGTCAGATGTCATTGTGCTTCGCTATTTAAGATGAAGACTTAGGAAGATAAAATCAAGCACTTGTTCAAAGTCAGCTTCCAAAAACAGGTACCTAAATAAATGTGTAAAATACAAAAAAATTTGCCTGCGCAAAAGTCCATTAAGACCTAAGGAGGCACGTGACTTACAACTCTCAACCATTACTGTGTGAGTTATATTGTCAGAAATGGAGAAAACTTACGAGTAGTTTCAAGCCGAATACGAACGACTTATTTCACAAATCACTTTTCATGACAAGATTTACTCTTGGAGGATTTGTCAATTCCTCGAAAGAGGCAGTACCTGTACTTTTTTTTAATAAAAGTGCACAGGCAGTGATTGAACCCAAGACCTCTGCAATGACAATCACGCCACGGGTACTATTAAATAAATGTAAAAAAGCAGAGATTAAAATTCAACCGCAATAAACTAGCGTCTCCAGGAACGCTTACAGTATACCCTCCGAGCCTTATTTCTGTCGTACCGACTGTCATGTATAGATGTTCGTTCTTAAGCAGCACAACACGAATGTAAAGTACATTACCACAGTATGCCTTTCCCAGTCACTGTATTTTTTGGGAATTCAAAACCAATCCGAAACAAAATATCTTTTTAGACCTTCTCTGGTTTTCCTAATACTCGATCTGTGTCTTAGGTATAATATTATGAAAAAAACCTTGTGATTTCGGAGTCACCAACAGTAATTTAGCTTTATTAAAGTTCAAATTTGTAATTTTGGGCATTGAATTTTATGCATACTCGGTATTGAGCTGACTTGGGATACTGATCTTTTTTCAAGGAAAGACCTCTTATTATTATATCAGAAAAATTAGTCGGTAACAAAACCCTAAAAAGAGGACATGGCCCGACTGTTCCCTTTAATACCTCTTCCATTTCAAAAGCGTTCTGAGATTGACGGCAGATTTATTTTTGGAAACTGAAACAATTTAGTCTTAATTTCAATTGTTAGGAGTCACATTACATTTTACTGTTTTGACTCAACATTTGAACGTTAATTTGTTTGGAATTCAGGTATAATACATTTTTTTTGTTAGTGTCATATATTTTAAGTCATGGATTCGTAAAAGCTTTCAGATGCAATTTTAAGGTTTCTTTACTTGATGCATTTACTTTTCTTAATTATGCTGTCATTCAAGTGCATGTATTCGTTTTTAAAAGCTTTATGTTTTTTGCCCAAAATCGCTCTCAATTTTTTTTTCAGATCTTAGGAGTGAAATGTATCCCCAAGATCAAAGGTTTTTAAATTAACGCTTTATCAAAATCAAAAGAATAAATCCCGTAAAGCTCACATTTAAATGCACCATTTGACATAAAAAAAGAAAAAACACGGCACCTACCTACAACGTGTCAAAGAGATAATAGTACGGCGGCGGCGGCTGTGGCGTTGAAAACTTCAAAGTACACACATTAAACAAGGATTTCCAACAAAAATAAAAAAAAAAAACATTTTTAAATGCTCTGACATCAAACGTAATCAGGCGAGATGAATCCTTGCGGATTAAGCCATCACTTCACACCTTTGTAACTTTACCATTAGAGACACATATAGTCAGTGTGAGTGAGTGGGTTCTGCCTAGATTACTTTAGATTCCCACAAACACAAAAAAAAAATCAAAAACAAAAACACATCAGAATTGAAAGTTAAAACATTTTTGTAAAGGTTGTTACCTATAACTTCCCTCTGTGCATAGGAACCTACGTACGAGTATGTACCTATGGTACGTATACAGAAAGACCGGCATTTGTCAAGGCAGTACCTATCTGTTTGAACATACCGCATCCACCTTTCACTCGTCCTTCTTCACCTTATATGTAGGTACATCTATAAGAGCAATGAACACACAAGGAACAAACAAAAACATTTGCCATGTCACAAGGAAGAAATAGGTAAAAAGAAAAAATAAGTTCCTTGTGATTGTGAATGGTCTAGAAAAACGTTTATCATTGATGCATCATCTCGTTTTGTTTCATTTCATTTCGTTCTTCTCTCTCGTTCTTTCTCTGTGAAACCATTTTTAAAAGGACTATTCTGATACCAGGTGACTTTACTATGACTGCCTAGTTCCTAGCCTATCCCTATATCCTTATACCATATAACAAGTCGCATCCTCGCTTGTCTTGTTGTTAAGGATGAGATTTCTGGAATTGGCAAAAGGAAACGAATAGAGCGTAACAACGTAACGTTTTGTTGCATGCAACGAGCAAACGAATGTATTTATACTAGAAAATCGGTGAGTGGGTTGAGTTGGTGGGATTGAGATTGGAATGGTTGGATGGATATATATATGGATGCAAAGGCAGACACGTTTTAAGCTATAAACTTATGTTCCTTTACTATTTGCATATCCTGTTGACATTAGTTTCGTTACGTTCTTAAGGATTCAACCCAACATGACGTAGAATGTTTTTCTAAGTAGTTTTTTTGTCTTATGTACACATAAACGTTATACGGAATTAAATGCAAGTTTGTGAAGCACATAAAAGTAAAGACATTCATTCACATTAAACATAGAAGAACGAGGAGGTTTATGCGATGCCTAATAACACACAAACGGAGTTATAGAGTTTGTCTTTGAAATTAAGGATGTTCTTATGGTAAAGTTTACGTTTAGGTAGGTTAATTAGGATAAGAGGTATATTTTTGGGGATAAAGTAAAAATGCTTAAAAAAATAAATAGCTTTAAAATGCTTGTTTGCACCAAAAGCCTATGATGAAAAATTCATGTCAAAGCTGTTTGACAATTTTCAAAAATCGTACATCAAAAGAACTAGAGAAATTTGTACAACATTTCGACGAAAAGTATTTTTCCACTTGCTACACATTTCTGATAAATGCTCTCATCTTTGAAAATTATTTGTTCAAGTTTGAAATAAAGAGAAAATAAAAGACTGTTAACTTTTAATTGGTGCCCTTAAAAGCTTTGATATAATGAAATGAGTCCGATTTGTCAAAACAAACATTTTTTTATATTTCTTTGGTAATATCTCAAGTAGCATCAGCAGGGATATCGACTTCAAATTAATGTTTCTACAAATATCAGCACCAATATGGATATGTTCAAAGGATTTTTTTAAAAACTTAGTACGAGATTTGATTTAAAACTTTATTAAAAAAAAGTGACAAATTTGGTTGATTCAAAATATCTCGCGAATAGCTTTCTTTGACAGTTACAATTGCAATTATTTAACATATTTTCACGTCATTCACAAAATGACCTTAAAAAAACATCAAGTATCGTTTTCTTAGAACGGGTTTATTTTTTAAGGTAGATCCTTAAGAACGGGCGTTTTTTTAAGGTTGACATTTAGGTTAAGAATAGTACTGGTGGTCATTTTGACAGCTGTCTAGTGACGTATTTTGTGTTTATTTTAACATTTCGACATGAATAGACTAACGCCTGAAAAACGCTTTTAAATTGTCCAAATATGCTTTGAAAAACATGGCTCTGATTGAAATTCGTACCGTCATTCAATAATGCGTACACTCATTCACTTATTCATTCTTTTATTCAGTTATTAATTCAACTTTTTTGATACGATTTCTTGAAACTGATTTTGATCCCACAAGACTGATGCATATTCCAAAATGGGGTGTAAAAGTGAAGTACAAACTACTTATGCATTGGAAAATTTCGAGCAATTTCTTTTTAAGAAACCAAGCAGTCAATTATCTTTTGCTAGAATAAAATCAATATTTTAGGAAATATTTAGCTCTTCATCAAAAATATCTTCCAGAACTATAAAAGATTAGAATTATAATTTCACAAAATAGTCATTTTTGATCTTCAAAAGGAAAAATTATTTATTTTTTTAAATGTTAAGAGAAAGAAAATTGGTATTGAACTAATTTACAATCTAATTTAAATTGCTTTGAACATTAAGACAGTCATTTGTACTTATAACTTTATTAAATAGCTTTGAATCATCTGCAAACAACAAAGCAGTTGTAAGCTGTAACAATAATTATATTTCATCTACCTTAAATGAAAACAACGATGGACCCAGGTGGATGCCCTGAGGGATACCATATAACTGATATTTTTTTTCATCAGATGAATAACCATGATTTACATAATCTATGGTTTCAACAAGAGTATTGTAGAGCAACGTTTCACACTAACTCATGATACTTCTTATTTATTGAAAGAAACGTTTATTAACCGCATTACGGATCCGTGAATTAGCCTTAAAGATCGTAATATCGACATAATGCCTACGCTGAAATCCACTTAAAGGATAGCATTTGTCATGTAGTTGCCGAAATAATCGAAAATTGGACCTTCAAATTAAACTACGTCACAGCCAACCGTGTAAGTCAAATATCAGAAATTAATTTTAGATAAGTAAGATGAAGAAATATCGTTCGAAGAAAGTTAAATTCATGTCAATTTAAGAAAAATATTCTTGTTTTATTGTATTTCATAGTTAAAAAAAACATCAATGAAAACAGAACAAAAATATTGTTCACCGTGAATATATTGCTAACACAAATTCATATCATCTTCAAAATAATGCTTAACTTCAAAAAAATAAGTTTTTGACTTGTGTTTAAATTTAAAGAGATATTATGGATCACAATCAATAAAATAATGGATGTAATCAAGACAACTCATTTTAAAGACAACTAAAAACAAAATTCGTATTATGGGAGACAACTTTTTTCAGTTAAGTAGACCAAAAACATTGCCTTCTTTTATATTCTTGGTTTTGTCAAAATCAGCTGTGTAAATTAAAATACGTAGATATTTCAAAGTTTTGAATTCTGCGAATTTTATAAAAAAGACAAAATAATACGAAATGGAGAATTCTATTGCTTTGTTTCTTGTAACTTCGGAAGAAGAAAATCACCTCAATGTTGCGCTGATGGGAAAAAATACTTGAGATCACTCCAATCCGTTGGTACTTCTGAACAAAAAGTATTATTTTTAAACAAATTCCTTGATGAGAAGTGTTGATTTAATGTCTTCGTTTTGTTGCAGATTTATAAGTTATTTTAAACTCAACAATGACGAGATTGTTTATGTGCTAATCGAAATCAAAGATTATTTAAAACAACCACAGCGTTCCTCCGCAATTCCACCAATTCTCAAACTCTGAACTACCCTACCGTTCATACCAGAAGGAAGTTACCGAAAGAGGAAGAAGATAATGTAGACCTTGATGAGCCAACAGAGTTGGTAGTATTTAAAGAAGTGCATGCCGTAGTAGAAGAACGTATCTGTCGACAATATTTTTAAGGCTCATATGACAAATGACGAGATTGATTTATCGAAGATTAATTTCTACCAGAAAACCAGATTTCCTGGAGTAATAGGATGCATCGATAGAACTCATGTTCGAATCATAGCACCAAAAATCTTCAACAACTCTGTTTGAATAGAAAAGGTTACTACAGTCTGAATGTCATGATTGTAAGTGTATATCCCATCTTAAATATTTTTCTTTTGAGAACACTCGCTGACCCGACAAACGTTGTGTTGTCATATAAATTATTTTAGAGAATATTTTGATAGAAATAAAAGACTTATTGTAAGTGTGTGAAAAAATATATGAATAAAAAATCATCAAAAATGTTGTTTTAATTTATTAAAATTAATTCTTTAAACTATGATTATACTTCAAACAAAACAATATCAATCCCTTAAAGCAACAAAGTGTACAATATTTTTTGTGATCTCATCTTTCGCCACTACAATCTGTATGGTTTCCTCACTCTAGAACACGCCACGTCTAATAGTTCGTGTGAAAAACATGATTTGCTGAAATCTAAGTCGCAGACCGACATCGTTTGGCCTTGAGACTTATTGATTGCAGTCATTGCAAATGTCAATCTTATTGGAAATTGAAAACTTTTGAATTGAATTGGCACATCTGTGGGTATAATAGGGACCCGCGGTAACAATATATTTTCACCTTGGAATCTTCCATAATGGCTTTGATTACATTTTACATTAATTTTTTAATTACTAATCTCGTGCCGTTGCACAACCGCGGTGGGTTCAAATTACGAACCAAAATTACCGGAGATCCAACCTTCAGTTGTAAATTATGCGGTGGTATGCCTGATAAATCCAATGAGTTCCAAAACTCAGTTGCATATTTTAGAGCGTCGGTAGCATCACAAACTGTATCAATAGATCTCCATGACACCAAGTCTTCTGGTAAAAAATGTTGCATCTTGAGATTCCTTGACATCACAATTTTTTTCTGCTAAAATTGCTCTTTTTGCCAGCCACTCCTGATTTGTATATTGTCGGTGTACATCGGGAAATATTTGGTCTGTTCTGCCTCCATCCAATATGATTCCCGAAAAGCCGGAAGATGCAATATCCAATGCAATACCATTATTTGATCGTATTTTAGCAAGAATTGCCGAAATAAGGAATGTTTTACCACCTTATCCACCTTATCCTGCTGACACTTGGATCATGATGTGGTCATAAATAGTCCATTATTTTTCATTCTAGAATGGGACATTGAGAGCGACAATCGCTGCCATTTCTGCAGTATTGTATTGTAATTCACGATTCCATTCAGTGTCTATTAAATCATATGCATTTTGATTTGGTAATTGCATACCGTAATGACTGAGTGGTAAGTTTTCAATGAAAATGCAAAGATCCTCAATAGCAATCAATGTTTCATTGTACATAGCGTCACTAAAGACTATCGTAGGATCGTTGCACCGTGTACGATGTTGATGCAATTCAACAATAGCACCTGGGAATATACAAAATAGATAAAGACCTATTCTCAGACCAACCGAATATATATGCAAAATTTCATTGGAATTGGTTAAGCCAAAGATAGCTCCTAGACAAAACATATGAGCAGTGCCCTAGCTACGATATTAAAAAAGTCCTGGGCGATTTTAATGCCAAGCTAGGAAGGGAAGACATCTTTGGTGGAATAAACGGGAAGAACAGCCTGCACGACAACACTTCCGAAACAGGGAGGTGGTACAACGTCAAACGGCTACAATCGCCAGAGATCACCAAATGCTTTTCCGACCGAGTAACAAGCTACCTCTCTCGAAGTTCTCTGCCGCCAACACAATGTATCGAAAACCAGTAGCAACATTGCCAAGATGCAATCAGAGAAGCCGCCTTTGATGTGCTGGGTTTCAAATAGCCACCAACAAGGAACCCCTGGTTTGATGAGGAATGTCGGCAGGCAAATGCAGCCAAACAATAGGCATTAAAGCGGCGATGCATAAAAGGACGAGAGCTGCTCGTGAGCTCTATGAGCAGCAGAGGCGAGAGGAACGCTGACTTCTCAGAAGGAAAAAGAGAGGGCATGAGAAGCGTGCAGTCGAAGATGTTGAGAGGTTTAAAAGCAGGAAAGAAGTTTGAAAGTTTTATGAACAGGTGAAACGAAATTCACAGGTATATAAACCTAGAACCGAAGGCTGCAAAGAAGAAAGTTGAAAAATCATAGTGGAACAGCAGTCAATGCTGAGGATATGGAAGGATCACTTCTTGAGACTGTATAACGGCGACGACGAGCTGAATTCCGCTGTCAGGCAGGATGATCCATTCAACATAGACGACGAAAGCCAACAATCCCGTCCTCCCGACTTAGACAAAGTAAATATTGCCATATCTAAGCTGAAATCTAACAATGCCGCTGGAGCGGATGGCTGGAATGCCAAGCTCTTAAAAGCAGCTGAAGATAAGTTGGTTAGGAGCATGCACTAACTTATCTGAGGGATATGGTGGGCAGAAAGCATGCCCGATGAATGAAACCTCAGTATTGTTTGCCCGATCCTTACAAAAGGAGACCCTCTAAACTGCACCAACTATCGATCAATCAGTTTACTTAACATTGCCTATAAAATCTTCTCTGCCGTAATATGTGAACGTCTAAAGCCCAACGTCAACAATCTGATAAGTCGTTATCAGTGTAGTTTTAGACCAGGAAAGTCCACAGTTGATCAAATATTCACATTACGGCAGATTCTGGAAAAAACCCAAGAACACCAAATCGACACCCACCATCTTTTCATCGATTTCAAGGCCGCATATCACAGCATATACAGGGACGAGCTGTATAGAGCCATGTTTAGTTTTGGCATCCCTGCCAAACTCGTCCGTTTGAGCAGGATGACCATGAAGAATTCACGCTGCTCCATAAAGGTTGGAAACAACTTAACAGAACCTTTCGATGTCAAAAAAAGGTTTTAGACAAGGTGATGCGCTGTCATGTGACTTTTTAACATCGTTCTTAAAAGAATAGTGCAGAGCTCACACTTCAACACTAGAGGCAAAATCTTTCAAAAGTCTGTCCAACTACTGGCATATGCTGATGACATTGACATAATCGGAAGAACTCAGCGTGATGTAAATGGGGCTTTTGTGAGTATTGAGGCAGAGGCGGCAAAAATGTGTTTAACGGTTAATGAGGGCAAAACAAAGTACATGCTGTCATCAAGAAAGGACATACAACACCGACGTCTTGATCAAAACGTCAACATCGACAGACGTAACTTTGAGGTAGTCAAGGACTTCGTCTACCTAGGCTCCGCTGTGAACGCAGAAAACAACACCAGTGCTGAGATCAAACGCAGAAAAACTCTTGCTAACCTCTGTTTCTTTGGACTAAGAAAGCAATTGAGTGGTAAAGTCCTCTCTCGAGGGACCAAAGTGTTGCTATATAAGACCCTTATCAGCCCCCTCTGGCTATACGGTGCAGAAGCATGGACCATGACAAAAGCGGATGAAAGCACCTTGGGTCGCTTTGAGGGAAAAGTCATTCGTGTGATCTACGGTCCCGTATGCATCGAAGGGGAGTGGAGGAGAAGATGGAACGACGAGCTGTACAGCGACGTAGACTTAGCCAGAAGGGTAAAAATCCAACGACTTAGAATGCTGGGTCACGTAGAGCGCATGGAAACCAATGCTCCGGCCCGGAAAGTATTCGAATTATACAGTTTTATTAGAATTCTTTGTTTATTTTACTTTTTGTTAAGTGAGTGAGTTAATTATTTTTGAGATCTTATCTACAGTTAACACAATTTCGAAATTATTGAAGTCACAACCATTGTTTTTGTATGCTGACTGCCTGCCGAAAACGTGATAGAAATTAATAAAATTACATATACATATGAAGCAAGTCTAAAATACAAATGGACGAACTGAAAAATACCTAAAAAACCACACTAATACAAAACACATTTCCTTTTCCGGGAAACGTATGCCATCAACGACATCAGAAAAAAAGATAGTAAATAATTGAAATATTTAACCATTTTAAAATCAAACTACAATTCTAAAAAACCAAAAATTCTGACCTAATAAAATTTCACCGTATATATGTAAATATATGCATGCACGTAAACCTAAGCAACATCCAAATCCCAACCTCATTGATTAAATTTTATTGAGTGATTTTTTCACCAGCTTATATATAAATATATTCATACCTATCTTCAAAAAAAAATATAACCAAATTTGCCCTCTGCTGCCTACAATTCCAACTTGAAGCTTTATTCGAAAAAAAAACAATCTAAATATTTTATTTAAAAAAATCAATTCCCAACCATCATTTGAATAAATTATTTAATTTAAATAGAAAAAAAAACACGTTCCACGTTCACTCTGTCATAAAAATCTAGTAGCCATGCCTATAACGTATTCCATGCAATAGCGCGATGTCAGGAAGGTGCCTACTAACCAACATCATTGGCTTTTAGCTTTCAATTTTATAAAGCTGTATCTACAGTATTTTTATTTAAAATAAAAAAGCGAACACACACCACCACAACCACCCACATATTCGTCCTTAATTTCATTAAATTCCAAATAAACCTAGGTTGAAAAAATGCAGTTAACAATCTAGTGCTTTTATGGTATAGGCTCGGAACGGCACGGCACGGCTTGGATCTCTACATCGTGCTCTGTGCTGACACCACACCAACTCTTGTGGTTGATTTTTTTTCCATTTATCAGACCCTAGACTTTCATCATATAAAAGTCTCCCAACACCAAACAGTGTGCAATATCGAAAATTTAACAATTTCCATCAAAAATGATGTCAGGACTCAGGACTGGGTAAGTACAAAAATATGTATAAACAAAAAAAACACACAAAGTCCGCCACGCTCAATTGCAATTAGCAACACTGGTCGAGGACTAGAGGAGGAATCTGGTATCTCTGGAAAGTGGACCCAAAGTGGGTCACTCCACCATCACAGTAGGTATACAAGCAAAGCGACATCTACAGTAACAACACAAAGCACGGCAGGAAGTCAGGCTGGAATATGTTTTGCTTCTCCCTTTGATGGTTAAATGGTGATAAAAAGAAAAATTCTACACACAGTCGCCGGCCGCCACCGACCGCGACTGTCATCGTCATCAGGAAGAAAAGGGTTGCAGTTGCAACAACGCGAACGCACTATTACCTATAGTAATCTTGTTGCAACGCACACAATGCCATGTCCTGTCCATAGTAATAATTAGAGTTAACTCAACAAAACGTCGTCGTCATGCCCGTCAGTCGTATGGTCGTCCGTCTAGAAAAAGGACAACAACACAATGTCCTTTGCCATCCATCGCAGAGCTCCATAGTTGGCCACTTATATTACAGTGTCCATAACTTTTTGTTTTGCACTTTTTAGACGACTGACGACCGACAACGATGAAGACGGGGAATATATAGGAAACAGTCCATCCACCAAGGATATTAGCATTCGTTGCTTTATAGCGGTTTTTCAGTGACCGACTGATACGTTGGGTTTTTGTTCAGGGCCATACAACCAACCATTGTAAAGAGTACACCTTCATCATAATATAGATGGTATGCACATCAGAGACTAACAAAATGGCAGATGATGTCCTTCAACATCCGGTCGGTGGTTTTTGGTTTCGCTTACATACATAGACCCATACATATGCATAGATATGAATTTTCTTTTTTTCTTTTTGTTATTGTACAGTTTCAGGTAGTTTTTGATTAAAATTAAATTGTTTGCTTCTGATAGCCAACAGTAATTAGTAATTTCGGTGTTTTATACGTGAATGAGTTTTGCCACACAAAAACACAAATAAAGGACCAACCATAAAGCAAAAGAGAGGGAGAAAAGGGTAAAAATTGAAAAATGTTTCATAAAACTTTTATACCAAAACCACTGGACATTGGAAGGACAATACACCACCATCAGGAGCAGGAGAAACAGCTGCTGTTGCTGTCGAAAAACTGACCGAATTCAGTTTTTTTTATTTTTCTACAAATATGTCCTCTTTTCCGCTTCGAAAATTAACAACTGACCTAGAAAGAGACTTCGTCGTCGTTGTCGTTGTCGTCGAAGTAGACGTCAACCAAAGTACCAAAAGAGAACGACAAAATAAAAAAAAAGGAAATCAAGAAAAACACAAAGGATATTGCAGTTGAGCTTGAAAGAGTTGGGTTTTAAATAAAAATGCAAAAGGACCTCAAGATGGTGTGTTTCGGTGGCATGGCGGCTGGTGACGTTGCCATCATCGTGTATTCCTGCTTACCATGAATGCATCTGGTTTATTTCTGTCACTTTAGAGAATTTGACATTGTACATTTTTATTAAATTTTTCTAGAAAAAAAAATGAACCCACAGTTTCTAAATTTACTTCCGGTGGAGAAATTACGACTTCTAACAATTGAACTTTTGATAGGACTAAAAAAAATATACATATGTATGTAGATGTAGGCAATTTGTACTAAGCTGAGCATCCATATTGTGGCACCAACAACACCCTGTGTGTCTCAACCAGGTTTTCTGAAGCGGGGAAAGTAGAATGATAAATCGTTTCAATGTGGGAGGGTAGAAAGTTTATAAAAGGAAAAATGTTCTTACTTTTTTTTTGTAATGTTTGTAACTTTTATTTCAATCTTTTTTTTTCATATCACATTATTTCCGGTTAACAACATATTGTGTTGAAAAGTAAGATGAAACTTTGTCAGATTTTTAAATTAATTGCAAGTTGATATTTTTTATTATGATTTTTTTTTTTAATTTTATTTTACTTTGTCTTATCATTTTTGATTGAAATAAACTTGCAGCTTGAAGCTAAAAAATTTAATTTCAGTGACAGATTTGAGTGTTGCCTTCAAAATGTAAAAATAATTCGGAATTTTTGTTTTATGTTTTATTCCAACTTTTATTTAAAAAAAGTTTTAAAGCAAGTTCTATTTATTTAGAATGCGCAAAAAGCTTTTGCATCAGATTTTTATAATAATTTTAGAAAAAAAATTGTGATAAAATAAAATATAACTAATTATGTTTTAAATATTAGGAAAATATTTTCAGGAGTATGTGACTCAGTGCGAAGATTCATTGTTCTTGAATTTTGTAAAAAATGTTCATAGAGAGCTTTGTTTGTAAAATATTTGAATTGAAAAGTCGTAGAAATTGTTTTTAAATGTCAAGTTTGTTGCTGAAATTTCTTGAAAACGGTTCAAAATTGTAGTTTTTAAAAATATCAATTTTATATCAAAACTCCCTTACTTAATTATTAAACAAATATTTTAGTCTATTCTATATGCTCAAATTATTTCTAATCATCAATATGAAAATTAAAAACTGCAAGACTAAATGTTAAAATTAAATATGTTATTTAAGAGCCTTGGATGTAAGGAACAAGGATTACTTCTCATTGGTTAATAATTGAAAAATTAAATTGGTGTGTACTTAAGCTGATTGTTATTAAGAGAACTGAGACAAAAATGTAAAGTTTAAGCTGTTTTATTTTTATTTAAACGACTTCAATATTTTCAAAAATGCAGACAATCTTTTTTTAAAGGATGAAATTTTACCTAAGTTTTTATAATTAGCGAACACTGAAAGGGGTTTTATACCTTTACAATACCAAAGACACAGTGTGAGCATTATGAAAAGAGGGAAATAAGTTGGATAAGAGGTGTCGGTGTACATTTTTAATTCCTGAACATTGCAATGATAGGGAAAGATAGAGCATGTCAAGCCATTCCATGTTCGTGTAGTACGGCTAAAAAATGAATACCTGTACTATATATATACTGTAAATAGAGCCATCGAATTTCATGTAGTATCGGAGAACGTAACCTATCCCAGGGAATAAAAGGATGGAGTGATTGTTAATGTGTCAAAAAAGGTGATCTCAAGAAATGCAACAATTACCGTTCTGTCCGTTTTCCCAAAGCTAATGGCAACTTTAATCTTCGAACGGATAAAGACAAGAATTGAGTCTACACTCAAGAGGAATCAGGCTGGCTTCCGCGGCGGTCGGTCATGCGTTGAAAATATGAACACCTTACGCATTGTTCTTGAGCAGTCTGCAGAATTTCAAACACCGCTAAATCTCATGGTTGTAGATTTTTAGAAGGCCTTTGACCGAGTTAATCGAGAATGTATATGGAAATCACATCTTGGGAGAGGAATTCCGCCAAAAATTGTTGTCATTATAAAGGAGTTCTTCAACAATGCAAGGTGTTTCGTGTTGCATAATGGGCAGCTATCCGACTCTTTCGAAGTGCGTCAGGGTGTGAGACAAGGGGATGTTTTATCTCCAACTCTTTTTCTGCTGGTGATAGATGATGTTCTGACAGCTAGTGTGTGTCGGTGCAACTGAGAAGCAAGGTATTCAATGAATCCGTGAAATCCGTGCTATTAAATGCTTATAAAACATGGAAAGTCTCGGCCACCATCTTCAGAAAGTCGCAGGCTTTTGCGAACCGCTGTCTGGAACACATCCTTAAAATTCGATGACCACAAACAATATCTAACCAGGAATTGTGGCGTAGGATAGGTCAGAGGCGCTTGGACATCGACATCAGAAAGCGCAAATGACAATGGATTGATCGCACACTGAGGAAACAAAACGATGATATTGCGAAGCAGTCCTTTGAATAAAATTCTCAGGGGTCACGGCGGCGGTTAGGAAGGCCAAGAACAACATGGAAATCTACAGTGCTATCGGAAGCTAACTCCCAGAGAATGACGTGGCCACAGTCAAGGTATCTAGCTGCAGATCAAGAAGAATGGTGACGTTTTGTTGACGGCCTATGCCTTGCACGGGGTTAGAAGACCTGATGATGATGATTATCGGACAAATAGCTATGACATTGTAAATATCGTCACGCTCATTTCTATTACAATAATTAAAACAATTGCAAAGGAGAGTTAGATCTGGCCGATGCGAAATATGACTCAAGTTCAATATTTCAACCCTTGCTCTGAAAATTGTACCTATAGCTCTCGCAGAAAGTCTATTATTCAAAAAATTTCTCGCATTAGTATTTAAAGAGTGGCTTAGATTTCTAATGATGCTCTATTTAAATTTTGAAAATATATATTTTCATCAACTTTTGCGATAACATTCGAAAAGATATCCTGCCTGTTATCTTTGTTAGACTTATTCAGTTCAAGAGAAGCAATTTGCAATCGGGAAAGTTGAGTCCATTCCTTATATGGCGATGCTTCTGTTCGCAAAATAACCTTTTTGATAGATGTGTGGAGATGCGAACTTGGTTTACTCATTACTCTTGTTAAAAATCAGCATGCAGTTTTAAATTTTTGATAAAAATCAGCGCAATTCCAGACTCAACATGAATTGCATAGGTTGGAGTCGAATTAGGTTACCGAAATATTCTTTTAAAAAAGAGGCATTGTATCAACTCAAATTCTTCAAAATAGGTGTGACCAAAAACTTGAATACCAAAAGCAAGTATTAATGGTTGCTTGGAAAACTCGGTATTAAGATCTTAAGTTTATGTGTTTGTTTGAGAAGAAAGTTGGGAGCTACTTAAGCTTCTTTACTCTTACGCTGAACATGTTTATTGAAACTACCGTTAGCAGACATCAACACTCCTAGATATTTTAATTCTTGTACTAGTTCAATAGGTTGGTTATTGAGGAACCACCTTTCTTCTCTCAATCTTCTACAATTGCGTGCCTCAAATACCATTATCTTTGTTTTCTCTAAGCTTATTTTAAGGCCCCAGATATTGCAGTACGTTTGAATTTTATTGATTTGTAGCTGGAGAGAAGATGGGTTATCCGCTAGCATAACCAAGTTATCCGCGTAAAGAAGCACTTTTATACGAATATCAGAAAAACAAACTCCACCGGGTAAATTATCTGAAATATCATAAATGTAGAGGGCAAACAAGATTGGTCTGAGAATACATCCTTGGGGAATACCTGCAGTCGTTTGAAACCAATTTGAAACCTCGGCCCCATCCCAAACTGTAGCATAAGTTTTACATTAAAAGGAGTAAACTGATGGGCATTCCCAGAAACGCGGGTATTACGGGTAAATTGTTTGAGGGGAGGAATGCAACTAGCTAATTCACTAGAGCATAGTCTGTTAATATAACGGTAAAAAAGTGTGAGACAAGAAACATTACGACGATGTTTGAGTGACGTAATGGAGTTGATGATGTTCATGTCACAAATCAATTTAAAAGCGGAATTTTGAATACTATTCAAGATTTTAGTTCCAAGACTGAATACAATCTTAAAATCGGCGAGAAATAATAATCAGGGACATCGTGGCGTATACGTCCTTTTTTCAAATTATCAATGAGAACTCATTTTTATCTTAAAGTGTACACTTTTCATAAGTAATTTAATTTTTTGAGAATTGAAGATTGTTGATCTATTTACCAAGACTACTTTGGGTTTTAAGACCCATTTCAACTGTATCTTAAATAAAATATAACGTAAAATTTTTCACCCTTATAAAAATTGTATATTGTTTTTACCCACTTTTTTCATTGCCCTCTTATTTGAAACAAAATAAAAGAACGCCTTGTAAAATTTTAACATCAAAACTTCCTAATTAAATGAAATTGATCTTAAATAGCAAATAATAAATGTTTATTATTTCTTAAACCAAAAGGTAGACCTTCAAACTTATACCCCCTGTATTTCATTTTTATGATCTTAACATAAATTCTTCGAAACATTTTATCTTAATTTTCTATTGCTAATAAACTCACAAAATCCATCATTCCATATTCCAATGCCCAGTTGGCCCGTACCCATGCTCGTATTCAAGACATTCATCATAAGAAACAGAGAAGTTATATCCTTTTTTACGAATATAGTATTATTTTAACCCATCATAAGAATTGTGTAGCCATAGAGCTACTTAAAAATCTCAGCGTGTCGGGGTGTAATACACAATAATAATCCTTACGATGATGAATAAAAACAAAAATGCTCAACTTTAATGTTGATGATAGACCTACAAATAAAAAAAAAATATAAATATAAAAGAATACCGAACTACCAAACCATCCCTCTCCATTTTCAGATATACCCTTTTTATATTTGAGTGTTCATAAAGATTTTTACTTTCGCTATATAGTATAAGGACCACCCGTCTCCTTCAAGCCCCTTCTCCTCTCCCCCCCCTCAAACTAAAGATAAAGCTATAAAGTTAGGCAGAATATTTTACTATGTGTATATACGAGCTAAAGGCTTTGGTGGTTCATTATCATTAACACAAAATAAATTCCTCTACCAAATGTCTTTTGCTTTTTTGAAGAAAGTTTATATTCGTCTTCCAATCCCAAAAAATATATACACAAAAAAAAAACCCAAAACTTGCTTTGACTTTGTGTATTCAGAGAAGAAGTAGGTACGTAGGTAGGTACCTTAAGTGTTTACAGCCACCGCACCGACGAAGTCTCATTACTGAGTGGAACATTTCTCAAATTCTAATTTGAAAAACTTTCATCCTTGCAGAACGCGCCTCTCACAAGCTATTTTCTTTTTTTTTTGCCAACTCATACTGTTTTTACATATATTGGTACTTATATAAATCTATCCCTATTTCTTATGTTTGTACGTTTTATGTGTTTGTATATATGTTTGTATATGTATGAAGTTGATTCTTGATTATGCCGTGACTTTACGGAATATAGAGTATTCAAGTCTGTTTAGCAAGTTGTCTAAGGGTTTTTAGTGTACTGCCATGTGGAGGCGGTTTTTGTTTACCCAAAGTATAAATTACTAATCACTGTTATAGTAACAAATAATGAAAACAGTAGTGGACTTATTGCATCATTTCAACTAGGCTCGAAGTGATAGAAGACAAATTCCAATCGGAAGCCTCCCTCCATAAAATGTATGTGTTGATACGTAGATGCTTTCATTTAAATAATAGGAGTCCCACAATCTCTCAAATATTTCTGTTGATTTGACAGCTGTCAGTTTAGAGAGATTTTTGGTCATAATTTGAGACACCCTTTGCATGGACCTTGTTTAATTAGGAAAAAGATCAAAATGAAGAGTCTCTTTCCAAGCAAAGAAATTTAAATTTTGTAACCAATTTGAAAAACTTCAAAATTAAAAATCTTGGCGTAATTTTGGGACACTGTTTTTTAATGACTTATTTTTAGAAAAATAAAGAACAGAGTAGAACCTCTTTTTCTTTTAAAAACTTTAAAAATTTGCTTTAGAGTTAAATTTGAGGATCTCTAGAGAAATATAAAGCTACATCTACCCTTAAATAGTTCAAGCGTAATACTCGTGCTTCTAGGAATGCTCATCAATATTCCCTCGAGCCCAACTTCGGTCGTACTGTCAAGCACAGAGATTTGTTCTTTACCCGTACTACACGAATGTGAAATGCGTTGCCACACTCTGTCTTTCCCAGCCATTCCAATATTTAGGAACTCAAAACCAATATGCACCGATGACTCCTTTCAACCTCTCTCTCCCTTTCTTAATGCTAAGGTGTCTACATAATAAGGGTAATATTATCCCCTTGAGTGTGCGCTTATTATAAAAAAAAATGAAAAAAATGAGAAGTTTAGGGAACAATTTAAGAACAGTAAAATTTTTACTAAAAAAATGAAGAAAAATTTGAAAATATTCACAATCTGTTTAAGGACTCAGTTTCATAAGAATTGAGAATAATAAGTAACTTTGTTTTTCTGTCAAAAACTTGAGCGGCCAAACTGCCAAAAAATCGATAATGTTGTTTTTAATTGGAGACACCCTTTGAATAGATGAAAACTTTCTTTTCATAAAAAAATAAAAATTAGTTAAGGGTATAAGCTCAGAGACATCAACCATTTGAAGGGACATTTGACAATCTTTCGTAAAATTTCAGAAACCCCCATTTTCGTCAAAGAGTTTGATTCAAAAACGACGAATTATATAATTGTTCTTAAATTTCTTGACGCCTTAGAACCTTATAAATCCTACCATGGAATTCAGAACCTTCAGCAACTCACGAACTTGGTATATATGCAGAGAAGCCTTTCATATGAAGTGGCTTTGCTGGCTTTCATCTGTGGCACAGTATCCGAGTATATAGAGTTTCTGCTGACTTTGTGTAACTTCAACCGTTGAGAAGGATTCCGACTTATTTTTTTCTTTTTATTTCTAGTTTTTGTTCTTCAATCTCATCCTGTGTAGCTAATATCTTTTCGGCTTCTTTTATTTGGTTGGAATGGTATAGTTTCTGGGATGTGTTGTTAGTTGTTTTCTATGTTTTCTTTGGGTATTTTATGTTCGCTATTTTTACTCCTACACTATGTGTCGGTATAGATTCTGCTTGTGTAGCATTTTAATCTGGAATCTCTACATAAAAAGAAGGAACAACTGGCCGACAAAAAGGATGAGAAAAAACTGGCTTCACATATAGAAAGGAGCAAGAATGTTTAGTTGTACCACCTCCAACTCTATGCAGCGGATTTATTTTAACCTCGAAGCTTAGCCAAGCGTATATATACTATATACAGTTAACAGCGAAGAAAGAACAAAGCGCAAAAGTGAGGTCCGCATCAGTCCACATACCCCCTGATGTCCCTTCCATGTAATATTGGCTGCAATATTGTGTACGGCTGCTCCTGCTGCTGTGACTCTAACTGGTAGGTATAACTACTGCTGCTGCTGTTGCTGATGGTGCTATCCCTATGGTCCAGATAGAGGTCCACTGTGGAAAGGATATGCTGGAAGAAATCCCTTGTTCAATATGGAATTTATGTGTAATTAGGCAGGACTTAAATTGCAACTGCTTATTGCGGCTTTTGTAGCCTGGCATTGTGTTTTCGACTTCATTTTGATCCTGTTTTTATTTTGTTGCCTTTTGTTTGACCTTTTTGTTTCGTTTCTATTTCTTTTTTATTTTGTCTTAATTTTTTTGTGATGACAACCCGGACTTGGGCAGTGAAAGAAGCGTTGAAGTTTGTTTTGGTTCCTTGCAGAATACTGCTTCTGCTGATGATGGTTTTTGTAGCCCACGTCGTCGTCTGTGCACCAACACTTCGTCGGAGACGTAGTAAAAGGCGCAAAGCGAAACCCACAAAACTCCTGGAACAATGAACTTTTTGTATAGTCCGTCCATTTTTACCACACTCTCTTGGGTTGTTGTCAAATCGAAAGCTTCTAAGTAGCGCTGAACAAAATGAAAATACTTCATTATAAGCTCTTGCACTGGCGCGTCCGGAAATGGAGAATATAACCGGAAAATGAAATTACTTTCATTAGGGGGTTGTTCGGGGCCATAGTTCCATACCTAATCGAGTTAGGGTTGAAGCGGGTTTTTCGTATCCGCCAAAGGGTAAAGTTATATGTGCATTCGAATGTATGTTTTTTTTATACCTATGCAGGTATCTTTTACAGTCTAGAGCAGAGGCTAACTGCCCTTTTCTCCATATCCCAGAATGGCATTTTAGACTTCTAATTTTTGCTTGCAATTTTATATAGTGTAATTAACATTCTTTTTGTGGTCTTGCAAAGTTAGTGGGTGGTTTGTGAAATATATACACACAAATATATATAAACCTCTTAGTTATGCTTGAGAGTTAACACATTAATGGAATTTTCAGCAGATGGTTTAGAAAGAAAAAGAAGGATAAGAGTGCATTATTGGGATCGTGGTAGTTAACATAAATTCTGGTGGTTTTGAGGCGAAATAAAAATGAAATACGAAAAAAAATTGTGGTCGGAACCCATTAAAGGACTTCCGCCTGATGCGATCACCGGCACCCATGATGCTGGGTGTTGGTTTTTGAGTTTCAGTTAATTAACGCTTTGTGTTATTAAAATGGTTCATATAAACTATACCTTTTTTCTATAAGGACCAAAATTGGTTTTTGTGTAAGGAACTAATAATGCGATTTGAGTGGTTTAAGTGAATTAACTAAACATTAAAATAATCCAAAAAGTCCAGAAAAGAGTTTAAAACCTTTTAAATAAATAAATTAGGTGGCGTAAAAGTCAGTAGAGAACCAATACCTAGTGACTTACAACTCTCAACCATTGATGTGTGGGAGTACTGTTGTTAGGGATGGGAGGGATCTACAGTTTTAAGCCGAATCCGAACGGCAAATTTGGAAAAGCACTTTTCATGATCCCTCGCAAGAGGCAGTACCCGTGAAAAAATCTTTAACTTGGCATTGGCAGTAATCGAAACCAAGACCTCTCGCATAACATTCCAACGCACTAAATATCATGCCACGGGTACTACAATACTTCAATTATGAACGAAAAATAATATGGCTTCTTAAAAGTTAGGGTTTTTATACCCAAAATATATATATTTTTTTGAGGTGATTAGGCTACTAAGAGTATTGTGTATTATCACTTTCGAACTGTTAATTTTTGAAGCATTTCAATGTTTTTGAACCTTCGTCTGATTTCGAAATTGAAGTATTTCATCTTCAAAAAACAATACCTTTAAAAATATTTAACTGGAGTCTTTTCGAACAAATATTTTTTCAGCCATTTCTGTAAAGTTCGGACCTTCATAATTGGATTTTTGCAACAAGTCTCGTCAAAGGAAAAATTAAAGTTACCCAAAGCTTAAGGCATCCTTTCGTCCTAAACAACTTCAAAGTCACTACTTTAAAAATAACTTCAAAGACCTTTTTGATCGAGTTCATTTTGGTTTACGTGAGAAAGTAGTTAACCTGCTCACTTTAAAGAGGCTATTTTGGTCAAAATATCTTTTCCAATATTAATTCAATATAAAATACTTGTTTCAGATTACTCCAGAGTTATCCTATCGACTTGAAAACAATTAAGTTTTTTCAAAAAAAAAGACATCAAGGACAGAGAAAGAATAAATGAATTTAAAAATAAAAAAGTGATGAAAAGCAGGTGACCCCAAAAATCTCAAGGACTAACAACGCTTTCGGTTTGAATTCATTTTTTATTGCTCATTATTTCGCCGGTTTTTTACCACACAGATCCGGTCAATTTGCATCACCCCGACGAAAGATAACTTTACCCTAAAACCGTTCATGTAAAATTTCAATCGTGGCGTTTGCTGTGTGGCATGTAGGGCGGTCTTCTTGGAAACGCATGTCGTCTAGGTCCATATGGTTCCATTTGGGCCATAAGAAATTTACTATCATCGTAAGGTAGCACTCGCTGTTGACGGTGCCCGCCTCACTAACGCAGTTTTCAAAAAAGTACGGACCAATTACTCCACCGGTTTAAAATGCATGGGTTGGTGTCGTTAAAATATGGCAATTTCGCTTGTTAACACTTCATACAAAAATGCCCCTCGTTACTGATAATGATTTTTCAAGAATTTGTGTCATCTTCCAAACTAATCCAAACCTAGCCAGCGGTGTTGTATACTTTGTTGAACTTTGGGCCCCTCGGTCAGTTAGATCATATACGGATGCAAACCCGAATATACCAAGTTAAAGTCTGTGAAAGGCCAAATTCTTGTCTGCGGCGAGGAATAGACTGCATCGGGTTCTGCTGTACACTTTCACTGCCCACGGCAGTGTTCTCGGCCGATCTTGCGTTCGTGGAATGTACGGGTGTTGGCTGATTGTGTACTTAACTGGTCGTCTCGAATTTGCTACCGAACGTTGGAGAGTCGACTGTGAAGTGCCACCACGTCTACCGTAAAATGAGCGCAATTCTCTCAACGCTTGCGTTAGCTAACACTCATTTTGGTTAAAAAGTTTTATCATTTGAACCTGCTGTTCAATCGTGTAGCTGTATAATAAACAAAACATTTCAATGATGCTACCAAAACAAATTAGCCTCCACGGGGAGCCAAAATCTATCAGTGCCAATTCAAAAACCCTTTTATTTCTATTAACTATCGACTACTGCTAATTACCCTATTTATTGAAAGAATTTGGCCAATCCTTAACGGTTATGAGTTCTTTTGGAGTCTTTATGAAGTTGAAAAGTTAGAACGTTAAGTTTAACAGACTCCAATATCAACATTTTTACTTCTCCATATGCAAAGAATTTAAACTTTCTAAAATATATTAAATCTTAAAATCCTATTGATCGATGAAACAGTACACAAAAAATTCACACAATCATAATTTACGATACTTTATCTAAATGTTCCTATATTTTACCGAAAAATTCAATATTTCAATTAATTTTCACAATAAAACTACATTAAAGTCCAACATTTAACAAAATATCATATTTTATCAGAGAAATTCAAATTATACATCAACGCATTCTATTATAAAATAAAATCCTGATAATACACTTTAATTCAAACAATAACAACAAACTTAACCAAAACCATTGATTATATTTACTCATCTCCTCTCTCCCGTTCACTCAAAATTGTACAAATAAATATTTAACATTTCGGCAAACACTAGAAACTTAATTTCCCCAAACTACAGTTTTCTAACCACCCCATCAAGCCCAAAACTTATCGGTCGTCACTCTCGTTCCTGCTTCGACTCTTCGCTCTTCGCTTCACCCTTTATTCAATCTTCAATAATAATTGTAGGGAGATAGGTGTATGAATAAGCAAACAAAACATAATAAAACAACAAAACAAAAACAATCAAAACATCGACAAAACAGCTGAATATTATCGGTAGGTAGCATCTAATGCCCAATTGACATTTGCAAATTGCAAGAGAGTGTATTCTGCATACATATACATATGTATATGGGTAAAACTCTGGGGTGCGTCCCAAATATATTCTGTTTCTGCCACCGTTTATGAAAGCTTCAAAAACCTCCATCTCTCCATAC
Source organism: Eupeodes corollae (assembly GCF_945859685.1). NCBI lineage: Eukaryota > Metazoa > Arthropoda > Insecta > Diptera > Syrphidae > Eupeodes > Eupeodes corollae. Next base: position 139,666,907 of record NC_079148.1, on the reverse strand, counting down.
CAATTACCCTTAGCCCTTTCCGTTTCGTTTCGTTTTGAAAACCAACGAACAAAGTTGCAATGAAAATTCTCTGCTCAAATAAACTGGTAAACTAAATTAATGTAAATATTAATCAATTTTAATCAATGTCACTTCCGTTCCCACTCAACATCTGCAATCTAGAATTTTAGTTTTGCCACCTCTCATACCTCATTCCCGTCTTCAAAACTCTCCTCGTCATGACCTACATCGCATCGCATCAGATTGGGTCGGTTCGAGTCGGTTGGGGCAGGGGCTTGAAGCTCGATACAGCTACTAGTATGCTATGAGTATAGTACACTCGAGTCGTATACATTCTAGCATAAGTTGAGTTGAATTTCAATCTACATTGCCCCTCAGCCCGAATGCACATTCAAATCAGGACCTCGAGGGGTTGAAATTGCAAAAACCAATGTAAATACACACAATGAACATTTTGCATTTGGAATGACACGATAACATCAGGTGTTGTGCAGGATAGCAGAGCAAATGTAAAGTGCCACAGGGTGGCCCTAACAGCCATAATACTGACTATACTTGCTATAGTCCTATAGTTTACCTACAGTTTGTTGTAATGTACATTGTACAGTCAGCAAAGCAAATAAAAGTTTTGACATTTTTGGCTAACAAGGACATTGTGGAAAGTATGTATTAGAGAATAAAAAGGGTTGACAAAAAAAAAAAAAAAAAAAAACGAACTACTCTGATGGTTGTTGTATACAAGTGTGATGGTAAAGAATTATGAGAGTTGCGAAAATAGCGGGAAATTAATGGCCACTCGACTATTTATGATTTCCACATTTTGTTTTGAATTTGTTATACATTTTTAAGGGAGATCTATCACTGAGAATTTAACTAAAACCCCAAAAACAGTTGCATGGAATAAGTTTTGTTATGATATGACGATTGTTGGGGAAGGTTTTTTCATCCCTTTGGCCATACAGAAATAGTGAAATGAAGCATACACAAATCGTTGTCCTTTTTACAGGATTTGCATTTTCATCTTATCAAGTGGTGGAGTCTGGTGTTAGTTTAGACCATTTATCAATCATTTTTAAAAATGTATGTTTATCTGTGATAAGTTTTTTTGTGGGTTTGTTGGTATGATGACATGACCCAAATGATTCGCCTCTGATTTTGACTAAATTGAATAGAAATTCATGCTAAACTTCAATTTTTTTTTAAAATCATTGTATTTCAACTTTATTATACAATTTTTTTTAAAATAATATCTCATTTATCATTTTTCAGTAACTTCGTAGGTTTTTATTAATTTGATGTTTTCTTACAACTTGAGCGTTTTTTATTGACCAAATACTTAATGCTTTTATAACATTTTCGACACTTGATGAAAAAAGTTTCAATTTCACGAAAATTATATATCTTTTAAAATTTCTAAATTTTGAAACTTTTTGGGAATGCTTTTTAGTTCGCTCGATCTTTGTGATCTTTTGTGGTTTCTAAAAATAATTAAATTTGTTAGAAAAGTATCTAATTATTTTACAAAATTACAAAAATTAAAAAGTGGTTGTGGCTTTTGAAAATGCGCATTTATTAAAGTTTTCGTGGTTTCGAATCAGGACATCAAATCTCGTTAAGAACAATGAAGTATCTGTACACTTAACTATAGGCAAACGTATTAATAGGGGGGATGGCTTCGTGAATTTCATATTGATTTTGTGAGTTTTCAGTTCTACTTCTTTACATTTTAATTTTATCTTGAATTTAAAAAAAAAATTGTAAGCAGAAAGGTGAAGCACTTAAAAGTAGTTTTTTGATTATATGTTAGCTCATGAATTTAAACCTTAACACTGAAAGGGCTTTGAGAGTGAAAAATGAAAGATATACAATTCAGTTTGTTTTCAATTTCTTCCAGTTGAACAAAAATTGTTGAAAATTGATTTTCGTCAAAAATGTTAACTAAAGTTAAATTCAAAGCGGCTTTTGTACGTTTTTTTTTGGACGAGGTAAGAGATACACAAACCGTCCTGTTTCTTCATGAACTCAACGATTGGAAAAAAAGTCTTTTAAAGTCAATTTTTACCGAACATAATATTTTTCACAAAAATGATTTCTTTTTAATTAAAATGCCACCCTAGGAACTCTAAAGTACTGTCGAAAATTATTATGGCCTGGAAAACCTTTAAGTAGTTGGATTTTGAAAAACGTTTATCTCCATAACGAATTCGTGAATACATCTAGACTCATAACTAAACAGTTTTCAACCGAGTGACTTCAAATTTTGTATGTTAAGCATTGAATATGAGTGAAATTGAATCTGATTTTTCGATATCAGGTTCTGATTATGTAAATGAATCTAGTGAAGAAGACACGTCAAGTGGCGAAACTTTAACTGTTCAGAAAGTTAAAAATTTAGGCTGTAATTTATTTTCATCCAGCCATTGTTTGTTTGTTCTTTCATACAAAAAAATGGAAGCAGCTGAAGCTAAAGAAGAACGAAATTCACTCAAAGTGACGTAAGACCTTCATGATAAGAGGGCTTAAGCGTTTTATGAAGATTTACTTGAAAAAAGCGCTTTGTGCTTTTTAAACTCAACAGTCGAGTGCATATCTTTCGATTTTTAACAAAATTTTACTCTTCCTTTAGTACCATCCAGTGATGTTTTTTTACAAAAGAAAGTAATGGAGTTTTCAATTTTTGTATTTTCCAATGTAGTTCAAAAAAGCCACATGACGAAACTATAGGAAAAAAGATCCAAATGAAGTTATCACCTTTTTGCAACAGCATATTGACAACTTTTTGGAGGAAAGTGTTTCCAAACTATACTTACTTACTTACAATACTTAAATGCTCGTGAAAGGTGCACAAATATCTCCGTCATTGTACATCACTTACCAGAATCGGGTCATAGTTTCTTACCCTGCGATCGCTCTTTTAGCATTATTGAAAAACTAAAGAGACGAGTAGAACGTCTTTATTTACCCAAAGATTGGCAAAACTTAGTGAAAAAATGTTCGTAAAGAATAAATGTGATATCAGTGATTAATCAGGATATATTTGATTTTAAGACCAGCTTAGGTCCGTTCTTAAAAAAAAAAACAATGATAAACAAAGTAATTATTAAATGGCCCATTTCAAAATATCGAAGATTTTGTTATGCCAAAAAAGGAAATATCACAAGTATCTCAGCTGCCATAAGTCACCTTGGGCCATTAACGCTTTGCGAGATCAAAATGAAATCAAACCGTGAAGGTAACCCAAACCCATTCAAACTGAAAATACTCTACATTAACAGCCTTCCCTTAAACACGAAAAAGAATGAGGATGTGATGACTTTGGCAAAAAAATATGTTCCTCCAGTTTATATGTCCTTTTAGAATAGTATCATGTCCCAGCAAACGCTACAAGAAGCTGGAAGCTCAGAATATGATGATGAAACCGAAGCCCTTAATTAGTTTTTACCAAAAACGATAAAAGATCCAGACAAATCCAAAACTTAATATTTTTTATTCTAATGAACAAATAAATTAAAAAAAAATCTTATTCTACGTACTTTCAAAAATTACAGTTGCTGTAAGTCTCTTCAAGAACCTCGAAGAAAATGAGATATGGTAACGAAAATGCGAACAGCCGCTATTTTGAATTGAATCGCCATATTATTGTTAGCATTAATCACAATTTATTAAGAATTTTTTGTAAAACAACATTTATATTTTTCCGTCCTTTAAAATCCAGATACGACTGTAAACAAATAAAACTTATTAGAACACCAGAGAATAAACCAAAGTAACTTTTCTTTTTATTACTTACTTATTTACTTACTTAAGGTGGCGCTAAAGTCCGGGGCGGACCTGGGCCTTAACCAACATACGTCTCCAGCCAGCTCGGTCCCTAGCTAGCTGTCTCCAGTGTCGCACGCCAAGTTGGTTGAGGTCCTCTCCCACCTGGGTGCGCCACCTGAGTCGCGGTCTTCCACTACTGTGCCGCAACTCGGGATTGGATTCAAAGACCTTCCAGGCTGGACCGTTGATGTCCATCCGCTCTACATGACCTAGCCATCTAGGCCTTTGGACTTTAATTCTGCTAACTAGGTCAGTGTCACTGTACAGCCCATACAGTTCGTCGTTATATCTTCTCCTCCATTCTCCATCTATGCGTAAGGGACCAAAAATTACCCGAATAATTTTTCTCTCGAAGCATCCTAAGGCGCTCTCATCTTTCTGTGACAGGGTCCAGGCCTCAGCAGCATAAATGAGAACCGGGCTGATGAGTGTGTCATAGATGGTGATTTTACATGCTCGAGAGAGGACTTTACTTCCCTATTGCCTTCAAAGTCCAAAGAAGCAACAATTTGCAAGCGTTATTCTTCGTTTGATTTCAGCGCTTGTGTCATTTTCTGTGTTAATAACGGTGCCAAGATAGACAAAGTCCTCAAATAAGTCAAAGTCTTAGCTATCAATAGTGACGTTTTGTCCAAGACGTCGTTGTTTAATATCCTTTTTGATGACAGCATATACTTGGTCTTGCCCTCATTGACCACTAAACCCATCTTCTTCGCTTCCGTCGCAATGCTCAAAAACGCTCCACTCACATCACGCTTTGATCTTCCAATTATGTCAATATCATCTGCGTATCCGAGTAGTTGCATGGACCTTTGGAAGATTGTGCCTCTAGTGTTGATGGTTGAGATTTGAGCAATTCTTGCCAGAATGATATCAAAGAAGTCGCATGACAGTGTATCGCTTTGTCTAAAACCTTTTTTTGCGTCAAATGCATAGGTGAGATCTTACCCTACGTTGATAGAAATGCGTGCATTCTCCATCTTCATTCTGCACAAACGGATAAGTTTTACAGGGATGCCAAAACTAGACATTGCTCTGAAGAGCTCTTCCCTCTAGAAGCTGTCATACGCGGCTTTAAAATCGATAAAGAGATGGTGGGTATCGATTTGAAGCTCCTGGGTCTAAGATCTGCCTGGACTTTCCTGGTCTGAAGCCACACTGATAAGCACCTATCAGGTTATTGACGAATGGCTTCCGACGTTCATATAATACTGCAGAAAGGATCTTATAGGCAATATTAAGGCGACTGATGCCTTTGTAGGGTGCAATTTGCAGGGTCTCCTTTTGTATGTATCGGGAAAGTTATGCTGAGATTCCACTCATCGGGCATGCTTTCTTCCGACCATATTTTGCAGATGAGTTAGTGCATGCTCCCTACAAATCAACACCTGCTGCTTTAAATAGTTCAGCAGCGATGCCGTCAGCTCCAGCAGCTTTGTTTGACTTCAGTTAAGATATAGCTATCTTCACTTCATCAAGGTCGGGTAGGCGGAATTTTTGATCTGCGTTGCCTAGGTTGAGTGGTTCTATCTCCCTTTCAGCGAGATTCGATTCGTCATCGCCGTTTTATAATTTGGAAAAGTGGTCTTTTCATATTCTAAACATTCAATTTTATCCAGTTGAACAAAAACTGTTGAAAAATCGATTTTCGGCAAAACCTTTAGCTAAAGTGAAATTTCAAAGTGATTTCTTGTAGGTTTCAAAGCTCTTCTACGGTCTCGTTTTCTTCATGAACTTTGTGATCAATTAATTCAATAATTTTGAGAGAGATATAAAGAATAAAACATATAGAACTAACAACTGTCAAAGATTTCGAATGTGGTCAAAATACGAAAGGAGGAAAAAAATAAAAGTTCAAGAACAGCTCTAGATTCTGTATTCAAATGATCTGATGAAAAAAATCCACGAAATTTTGAATTAAACTATTTGACAAAAATTATTTACGATTCAACATAAAAAAACGTTTATATCTATACTTCATTTTTGAATTTGTCTTAGCTCACAACTCAGATAATTTTCATCAGAATGACTTCAAATTTTGAATAAATTTTTGGGAATGCAAATCTTTGGAATTAAGATTTTTTATTTCTTTACAGAAAATGTTGTAAGACAGTTTTGTGGGCAATTTTTCACTTTCCACCTTTTATGAACCAAGAGATTTGTCAAAAATTATTGTTTCACAAAAATTCTACGTACTTTCAGTAATTACAGGTCTGTACGGGGACCCTGAATAATAGGAGATATGGTTACGAATATGCGAACAGTCGTTATTATAGATTGAATCTCCATCTTCCATCTTTGATTTTGTGAAAATTTGCATAGTTATTATATTTTCCCCTCAATCCAGATACGACTTTAAACAAATAGGACCTATTAGAACACTTAAATTGTAAAACAAACCAAATTAATTTTCCTGTTTATTACCAATATTCATTTTTAACTTTATTTGCACGCAAACTAATAATTCGAATGAAAATATTAAATCCTATAAATAAAATAAAATTATGAAAATAGTATGCACATTTTTCTAAGTCTTATTTTTAATTAAAAAAAATCGATAACTTATTTAAAATAAAACCAAATTTCGTAGAATTTTTATGTTTATAAACTTGGTCAGTAATGAATAAATTAAACTAAAAATAAATTAAACCAAGTTCAAAAATCAAACACAAAATTCATTGGTGATTTTTCTTGGAATTAACACATTTTCACTTTCGGTCAACATAAACATTTGAAGACCCCTGCAGTTCTTTGTATGAAAATGAGTTATTCTCGAAACCGAATAATTCCACCAATTTTGTGTGAATTAAATATGATATAAATTTTAATAATTTTTTGATTTTAATGTAAGAGAATTACATTCGCATGAAAAACTTTAGATTTTACTAAACAAAATGTATGAACTTTTATATTACCATGAAAAGAACTCAATGCTCATAAATTGCTTCTGAAAATTACAAAATTTAATAATCATAATTGTTCTGTGAAATACTTTACAGAGCATTGCATTAAGTTTAATTATAATTTTGAATAAATATTTAATTTGTACTTTTGGTTGCACCTCAAATAAAAAAAGGACTAAAATTAATTTTTAAATGGAACATTTAAAGACCGTTAAAGTCATGTCAATAGACCTACTTCAAATAACCATTTAAAGGATTGTCCAACATAATATAAATGCATCAACTTAATACTTTTGGTTTTGTAATGCATATCACACATACAGATATATCTACCCACATATGTAAAAATATTATGTTGCATAGTTTGGAATATGGAAAATTGGGATAACAACAAAAAATTTATTTTTGAAATTAAAATATATTCCTAGAATAACAAAAATTGATGTTCCCTGAAATAAACAAAACAGAATATGAAAAATTGCTTTGTATTTTAATATTCGTTCAAAACCTATACAAAAAAAAACATCCTTGCTGAAATTTTCAGTGCCTAGTAAAATGAATATAAATAAAATAAAAACCGATTCAATAAAAAATGCTTCTGAGGAAATGATGGTGTAGTTTTAAAGCTCGTTCGTATACAGATGTGAATTACCTATTATTATTTTTCTGATAACTCCACCCTCGCATAATATTGAAACCCAGAAGGGGGAGGGGAAGGGGAAAATTTTCCGTAAATTCTACCTATAGATAGTATATCATTTTTATATAATACGCTGTTCGCCAATAACCGAATAAATTGTTGTCTTTTTTTTATTGAAAATACAAAAATAATAAAATAAAAGCTCGCAAAATATTTATTACGACACCAGCAGAATTTTAAAAATAAAATAAAACAAAAATAAAGGAAGGATGAACGCGAAGCGTTCTTTAAAGAATTTCGTATTAATTTTTAAATGTTATGATATTGACCCATCATATTCGAAATGCGTGATTCTTTTTTTTTACACCGCAATTTTAGTTAATAACTTTATTTTATATCATGAAATTATTATATAGATACCGTTGCTGTGGTTATTTTATTTAAAAGCTGCTGCAATGATATTGTTGAGTGTATGGAGGGAAGAATTATGGCAATTATGTTATCAAAAAAGCAACTGTATAGATTTAATAAGGTATTTGATATTTTTATATTTATGATTGCAGAGCAAAATACTAAATATTATTTTCCTGTGAAAAGACAAATTTATATGCCTGCTGTTATTTTTTTTAAAGTACTTATAAACAAATTTTGCAATCAATGAAAAATTACATAAAACATTGAATATAAATATTTTTTGCATTTTTAATTGGGTATTGTTAAATATTATTCCAAAAATAACTTCAACTTTTTTTTAGTAAAACGTGATGACTATATGACAAGACACAAGCATTTTTGTAGAGTTTAAACTATTATTTTATAAAATAGTTCTATGTCATTCTTAAGGTTAACAACAAAAAAAGGATGCTTTTGGTTGCAATTATTGTTCTAATATTATGTTTTCACTTCACAAGTTACAAGTTGAGTTTTATAAATACTAAAAAAAGAAATAGGCATTCAAGCCAAACCTTATGTTAGTGGTCCTTAAGCATTTTTGAATTAAATGTTGTATTATAATTCAAAAATATAATTTGAAGGAAGTTGGGACTTTTAACCAATTTAGAAATTTTTTTGTAAATTTTGAATTGTTTTTTTTTTTTTGTAACTTTTCGCACTTCATTTTTTTTGTTATTTAAATTTATTTTAAAGGGTTATTTCATTTTTGTATCGTGAAATATTCGGTCTAACATATTTGCGTTTCCGTATATTGTATTTATACAAAAACTGTGAATTGAAGTTTTGTTTTTGCCATTTATGTTTTACTCAAAACAAGTAAAACACAAATAAAAAAGAGGTTAGGATGCGACCCACACTGATAACTTCCCACCCCGTCTGTCGATTTTTTTTGCTTAAAAGTTTGCAGGTTTTGTGTTGGGTTAAAAAAGTTTTTAGTTCAATTTTTCTTAAACTTTTTAAAATTACCAACAATATTTTCATATAAGGAAATAGTTTAGTTTGAAAATCTAGTTTTGATAAAAAGATTTTTAGTCGAAAACAATTTTTTTACAATTTTAGTAGCATTTTTTAAATTTTTACAAATTGGATGAATAAAATGCATTTGAGAGATATCAAGAATTTTCGTACTATTTTATTTTTTTATGAAAAAACGGTCTGCTGGATTTTTCTAAAAAAAAACTAGCTACTGAATATTGAAATCATTATTTTCAGGGAAAGAAAAAGAGTTTGAAGACAATATTTTTTATTTTTGAAAAGCTATTTGAGTCGTTAGTAAATTTTTACCATACTTTGAATGTTTTGGTTTATGTTTTTATTTACAATTTTTACCAACTTTTGTTAAATTTTCTTTTAAGTTTTTGTTTTTTGTAAGAAAACTGTCAATTGACTCAAAATTTTACTGAACGTAAACAACAATATTTTTTTTAAGATAAAATAAGTTGGAAGCCATAATCTCAGAGTTTTGAAAAGATATTTGAGTGGAAATTCAATTTTTACCAACTTTGAGTAATGAGTTTTTTAGGTTTTTATTTTTTATAAAAAAAAACTGTTGCATTGATCTTTCTCAAAATTTTACCAGAAATTAAAAACATTTTTTGGCGTTGCACAAATCTATTTTTTAGATGAAATATTTTTTTGTTGTAAAATATTCGATCTGATAATTTTTTTTTCAGTTTTTTTGATTTATAAAAAAAAACGGTAATTGTATTTTTTTTTCATAAATATATTTTTACATTACGATACATCAAATAAAATTTTACTCAAGCTCTAGCGTCATTGGTTAGTGAGATATTTAGTTTTTTACCAAAATGTTCACCTTTTTTTAAACTGCTTTGGTAAAAAAAAACACACTTGCAATTTTCTTGATAGTCCTTTCTGCATCTTTCTGCTTTATTATCTGTATAACAAAATTTATTTGAATTCAATATCTCTTCTAGATCTTGAGCTATTTTGACTGTAGGAACCTTGAAACGTCGATAAATGTCAAAGTTTTCAATATGACAAATCGGACCCATTACAATAACTTCCAAAGGGGAAGTTAAAAATTCTAATATTTAATTAAAGTCAATAACTTGCTCTCAAATATAGATAACAAAAAAATATGCATAGACACTTCACTAAAAACCACGAATGTATATTTAAGTGCCCATTTGACGTTATTAACCGAAAAGTTTGAGACCTTTCGTAATTTCTGTACCATTACGCCAAAACTTCTGAATGCAATGTATATGCTGTTTTTCGTCTACATTTTCGACCAAAAATTCGTAGGAATTAAAAAAAAAAACAGAAGATCCTGAAAATTTTAGCCTGAAACATTGATATTTAGAACTTGACCATGGTAACAGCTTATCCATATAAAATACACGTAAACTACAGTTCAAGGGCTTCTATCACTCTAACCCAAGAAAAATATAGGTTACTTAAACTATTTTTCCATAAATAATAATGTTTTATGATGTTTTTGAAATGACAAAACCTAGAGTAAACAAAGCCAAAAACTGTATTAGAGAAAATTTAATTTATCTTCAAGAAAGTTTTCAGCTTTCAAAATTTAAATTTGTTGAAGTTTGAGAATATATTTTCGAACCAAATTTAAATTAAGAAACCTAAAAAAGCACTCAACAAAACAATGTTATTCTATTAAAACCCCTTTTGTAAATACTTTAAAAAATCCAGTTTAGAAAAAATGAAAACCTTCAAGAAAATTAAAATGAATAAAACTTGGTGAAAGTTATTTTTGGGCTAAAAGTATCTACAAAACCACAAATAAAGAACTAAAAACTGGGAAGAATTGATTTTCGACTCAATATATTAAAAACAAAGAAAGATTGCTAATCACTTTAAAGCTTTTTTTACTGTAGAAATATTCATTCTTTTTTAATAGAATACGCTAAACAAATGAATTGGTTTCAGTGCAAAAGGCGCTATGTAACTTTGGGAAAATTCGAATTTATAAAAAATTCTCCTATAAATTATAGGAAAATATAATAATGCTTATGGCAAAAAAAGTAAATAAATGGAGAAATCTGTTCCATTTATCTGTCTAATAAAACAGCTGTGTGTCATAACAAATAAAATATACAAATTTGTGTTGTGGGTTTAAGTACATCCTGAAAATTAATTGCCACGTTATAAATAACTGCTAAGGGTATAATAGCTGTTTTAGCACTTTCTAAGGAGCACCTCATACCTGATTACAAAATGCAGAATCTTTGATTCCAGACGTGAAAGCATCTTTCCACCGTGTTACGAGTAGTTATATGGGATATATTGTATCATATCAGCATCAGTTCGAGGATTAAAAACTAGGGTATCAGTACATCATCATCATCATTAAATCTTTGCTAAGTTCTGCTTTCCCTAAAAATTAGTGAGTCATGAGTACTACCTCTCCCAGCTGCAAGCAATGTCAGTAATTTTAAGCGACTCGTCTCATACTACTTGGGTGTTCAGCGAGCAGTAGACTTTTCTGTTTATATAGTACTGCGATGATGGGCCTCCTAGGTCTCCTATTTTTGGTACAATCAATGGTCCTAACCACCTTTGGAAGCTCCAATATTTGAGAGTACCTGAAGTTGACATTCAAATGCACAAAGTCTTGTGGTAGCTAATGGCCCAACTATTTTTATGATATTCTCTTTTAAAAATCTACATTTTTTTAGTTCTTCGTTTCTTAGGTTCATTGGGTTAAATATTTTTTTTATAAACTTTCCGTTTCCGCCTTCTCGGAGTTGGTGAAACGCGATTTAAATTATAACTATCATTAAAAAACGATCTAAACTGGAAAAGCATTATTGTTTTATTTTTAATTTTAATAATGGATAGAAATCAAAATGACATTTACGAAATAATAATAACAATAATTTCCTAATGTAAGCTCTATTCAACCTCAAAACGCGTTTAGCTTATTATGGGTCTATGCAACCTTGCATAAGTTTCATAAATAGCATTTTTGCGTTTAGGGCCATTATTGAGATTACATAACTTTATGTAGGCTTTATACAGTGTTTTTAAATGAGACTGATTGTTTTAGATATTTTGAAACATTAAAAGTCAATAGCTAAAAATTTCAAACAAATTTTGTTAATTTTAATTTTATTAAATTTAATTTTGTCCAAAACAATTGAACCTTTATTTGTAATTACCTTGTTTTTCTTAAACGATCACACAAACATGTTTAAAAAAGTAACAATTTGGAAAATGAACAAATCGGATACACTTAGACGGACCTATTAATTGGAATTCTCAAAAGTTGACTGGACCATTCTATCCAACACTCTCTTAAGAATAACGGAACAGATGTCAGTGTACATGTAAGTAGCCTTCCCTTGATTTTAATTTAAGCAATCGTTTAAAATTAGGTAAATCATCTTTTGACCTTAGTAAATTACTAAAAATGCGTTGAAGTTTTAACTTAATTGTTTAAATTTTTGCCTGCAGTGTTTCTTTATTTTTGAGTCTTACTAAAACTTTTTTTTTATTCATTTCATTTCTGAAATAGATATTGACAGAAAATAAGATAATTTTGAAAACTGTTACTCTATGCACTGTTTCATGTTTTTTTAAATATTGAAAATTGACTCCTTACACAGAACATTATTTCAAATTGTTTTTTTTTTTTAAATTGAATATCCAAAAAATTTAGATGTTTTGTTAAGATTTCATCAGAAAAACTTTTTTCCATTCATTTTTGATCAATTCAAAGTTTCAACTCCTTGCAAAGACAACCTGCAAAACAATGTTTTTAATGAAGTTTTAAAAAAATGAATCTTTAACCTTTACGCCTTAAAGTTTCATACAAATTTTTGTACAATGCATCGGAAGAACTTTTAAGCAAACACTCTTGACTACTTTTCCAACCAACAGCCAAAAGCAAAAAACACCTACCTCACTATTAATTTTCCGCAACAAAAACACTACACTAATTACATTCTCACAGCTCAATCATATTTTCTGATTCTGCGATGGATATAAATCGAAGACCAAGACCTTATAATGTATTCAAAAATTCTTATGGTGCCCCTGATGATGATGATGATCTTCTGCAATGGCCCTTCATTGTAAAAATATATTTTCTTCCTTATTCCTTTTTTTTTCGAAATTTTCTTCAGTCTTTTAATAAAAATATAAGCTGAACCAAAATATGAAGTCCTTGACCACTGACACCAATACCAACACCAACACCCGCCATCATAACGTCGTCCTTTATCGCGATTAATGATTTATTGCAAGTAACTTTTGGCTTCTCATAATAATTCATTAAAAATAAAATATGATACAAAACAAAAACAAAAATCGGTACCTATAAAACAAAAGAAAAAAGAAAATCGCTTAACGCCCACTATGAATGGAATTTCAGCCATTAATCCCAAGTTGCTACTTGACGTTGCCAAAATAAAAGCAACAAAATAAATATATCCAACAAGCAAAAGGAGAGGATATTACGGTATTACAGGATTACTGCATAATAATATCGATGAAACAAATATAACAGATTGAAGGAGGCAGGTCCCTGCCGAAGAGCGCACTGCTGGACGTCAAATCTGCAGTCGCACCTTCACGAGGTGTGAACATCTGAAATTCTAGGTACACGGAATTCCAATATGACTATCGCTGTTTTAAACAAGGACTACTTCGTTCGTCGTAGCTATACGCTACATTTTTAACATCCCTGATGGAGATATATATTGGTTTGGCATAATTTATTCAGTTGACGCCAATGTCGCATCATAAGGTGCAAATCCTTTCTCCAATTTGATTGTGTCATAGCTGATCACATCACACCATCAGCCATCACCATCATCAACCTTCAGAAAAGACGTCGGCGGCGGCGGCATGGATGGCGTGGTGTTAGCGGCTTGGGCCTGGGCCTCGACAATGCCCCAAGAAATTGAAAATCATCATGTTCTTTTGCTTCCATTCTCACGTTTTCATTATTCATTTTACTTGCTCACACTTCCGCCATACACAAATACAATTGACGGCGACGAACGACGAGACGGCAAAGGACGGCAAACGGCACGTGGAGCGAGTAAAACCGGAAAATATTCCGAGGTTTTTGGTATGCAAATTTTTCGAGACGGATATTAACAAGGATAATGGTGAGATGGTGAATGCGGTGGAATCCATTTATTTCATTCTTATACCAAAAAAGAGGAAATCGTAACTCGAAGATTTTATTATCTGCTTGGGAGCAATAACTTTTATGGTCCGGTTTTTATTATACGAGTATAGAAGAGATCCGAAGGATTCAGGATGCAAGGGTGATATCGGCTATAGGCTATAGAGGACAAGGGCTAAATGGTGTGAAAATTATTTTCGGGTTCATTAAAATGAGAGCCATAGCATTATATAGAGCCTTACATAAATATATTGGGTTGAGAATTTGGGAGATATAAAATATAAATTGGAAATAATAACACTGGGTTGTTGTGAGCTGAGCTGTAGAGAGTCTTATAAAAACGATTGTTTTTAGCAATTTATAAGTAATGTAGTTCAAGTTAACAAGTAGTACTTAGAGAAGGGGTAGATTTATTGCAAGCAACAAAAATAAAAAAAAATATCTTACAAGAAAGGAGGAAGAAGTTAGTTTTATTGATCTTTTTCTATAGGGATGGTCCTATTAATGCAATGGTATGAAAGATAAGTTGTTAATCTCTGACGCTCAAGATTCTTGATAAATGCTGGGATAGAGAATCACTTCCAGCTCTTAACAAGTCTAAAAAAGGTTTGATGTAACCAGTTTAAGACTTTAAGAGATCTTAAAATGTTTGCAACTGCGAAGAAGTAAATCCAAATTGAACAAATTAAAAATGTACGTAAACGCCCAAGTAAACGGTGATTTTTAAGAGCTTGAGAACTTTAAAAAAAAAAAAACGCATAAAATTTGCAAAATCTCATCGATTCTTTATTTGAAACGTTAGATTGGTAAATGACATTTACTTTGTGAAGATAATTTCATTTAAATGTTGACCGCGGCTGCGTCTTAGGTGGTCCATTCGGAAAGTAAAATTTTGGGTAACTTTTTCGAGCATTTCGGCCGGAATAGCCCGAATTTCTTCGGAAATGTTGTCTTCCAAAGCTGGAATAGTTGCTGGCTTATTTGTGTAGACTTTAGACTTGACGTAGCCCCACAAAAAATATTCTAAAGGATTCAAATCGCATGATCTTGGTGGCCAACTTACCGGTCCATTCCTTGAGATGAATTGTTCTCCGAAGTTTTCCCTCAAAATGGCCATAGAATCGCGAGCTGTGTGGCATGTAGCGCCATCTTGTTGAAACCACATGTCAACCAAGTTCAGTTCTTCCATTTTTGGCAACAAAAAGTTTGTTAGCATTGAACGATAGCGATCGCCATTCACCGTAACGTTGCGTCCAACAGCATCTTTGAAAAAATACGGTCCAATGATTCCACCAGCGTACAAACCACGCCAAACAGTGCATTTTTCGGGATGCATGGGCAGTTCTTGAACGGCTTCTGGTTGCTCTTCACTCCAAATGCGGCAATTTCGGTTATTTACGTAGCCATTCAACCAGAAATGAGCCTCATCGCTGAACAAAATTTGTCGATAAAAAAGCGGATTTTCTGCCAACTTTTCTAGGGCCCATTCACTGAAAATTCGACATTGTGGCAGATCGTTCGGCTTCAGTTCTTGCACGAGCTGTATTTTATACGGTTTTACACCAAGATCTTTGCGTAAAATCTTCCATGTGGTCGAATAACACAAACCCAATTGCTGCGAACGGCGACGAATCGACATTTTACGGTCTTCAGCAACACTCTCAGAAACAGACGCAATATTCTCTTCTGTACGCACTGTACGCATTCGTGTGGTTGGTTTAATGTCCAATAAAGTAAACTGAGTGCGAAACTTGTTCACAATCGCATTAATTGTTTGCTCACCTGGTCGATTATGTAGACCATAAATCGGACGTAAAGCGCGAAACACATTTCGAACCGAACACTGATTTTGGTTATTAAATTCAATGATTTGCAAGCGTTGCTCGTTAGTAAGTCTATTCATGATGAAATGTCAAGGCATACTGAGCATCTTTCTCTTTGACACCATGTCTGAAATCCCGCGTGATCTGTCAAATAATAATGCATGAAAATCCTAACCTCAAAAAAATCACCCTTTACATCATTTATAAAAAACATAAACTTCTTGCAATTTTGAAATTGAATACATACATTTTTTTAATAATCGATTCGATTAAAATAATTTTATAATAAAAACATATTTCTTAGCTCTAAGTTTCGTGATTCCAAGTGTCTTAGTTGAATTCAAGGCCGAAAAAAAACACTCCCGCTGACAATGAAAAGGTTGGAAGTCATCGATTTGAAACTTTTTAAGATTTATTCGACTAAATTGATTCAAATATTCCACAATAAAACTAGACAAAAACTCAGTTCAAATAATTGAACAAAATAATACAAAAAGTGCGTATACGCCTGAGTGAACCATTTATAAAAATAATCAGTCTTTTAATTTGTTTGGATGTTATTTGAAATTTATCGAATTTCTAGAAATTAAAAACATTCAAAGAATTAAAATCTAATCATTACAAATTTAATTGCGATCAATACAAAATCTCTTTTGTCTCAGGAAATTTCTTAATTAAAAACAAAATCTCTGCGTTGCTTGTGTTCTTACAAAATTGGATTTCGATGCAATATATCTGCCTACATAGAGTAATAATGATATAAGTCCTTCTGATATCGATATAGTATAAATTCGTGGGCTGTCTAGCCAGTGATTTGTCTACCTACAATCTATTTAAAGATATACCAAGAACTCGAGAACAAGTTGAAAGTAAATTGAATTAATATTTCTTTCAGTTTCAGGAAAAATAATAAAATACAAATTGAATTAATGAATAAAGGGAGTTTGATTTTGTTTTAATGAAACTTTATTGATTGGATATATGTACAAAATAAGCAAACATTTTTTTTATCAATCTGTTAAATAAAAATAAATGCAACGAAAATGTCCTCCACGAGAAATAATTTTGGGTAAAATGAACAAATAAAAGGAGTATGATTTATTTGTTTCAATTAATTAAACATGATTTCTTAAAAAATGACCAATTTATGTGAAAAATATTAAAATTATCTGAAATAAATTGAAAATAAAAATCATTAAATTAAAAATCAAAAGAACGAATAAAATAAACATCATTGCGACATCAGTTATGATAATTAACATAATTACACCTAAATCAAATCTAAGGCAATTAATTTTAACGAATCTCAAAATTTACAAAAAACAGAAATGAAATAAAATCCCTGTTTCCGTCAAACTTTCTTATAGAATCATTTTTAATTTGGATGACAAATTTAATTCAGATTAAACTTCTCTCACTTTGAATATTGAAGAAGAAGAAAGCGAAGAGAACAAAACTTTTCTAAAAGGATTTTTCTAGCTTTATTTGATATCTTGTTCTTTTTTGTAATTTTTTTTTTTCTTTGCATTGCTTAAATGTCCTTTGAAGTTTGATAATTCTTTTTCTTTTTCATTATATTTTTTTTTTTAATCGACAATTTTATTTCTTATCCAACATTGTGTTAAAATGTTCGTTCGTTCTTTTTAAAAGTTGAAGGATAATAATGATTGTGTTGGAGGGTTTTCAAAGTGGAATAAGTTATACGCGGTTGTAAGGGAAAAGTTTTTTTTTGTGTTGGAGTCCCTGAAGGACAAACGACCTACGACTAGCGACTTTATTTGTTTTTTTTTTTTGTTCTTTTTGATTCTGTTCGATTTTATTAATTAAAGATGTTTCTATTATTTCAATTGTAGTTTTTAAGAATTTGTAATTAAGTTTTCATTATTTTGAGAAATTCATAAGGCACTGGTAAGAATACCAATAGTTCGAATTTTAGAGTTTATATTAAGTGTGTATAACTTCATAAATTCGATTTTGAACACAACTGCAAAAACAATGAACATTATATTTTTAAAGGGTTTTTTTTCGAAAACTACCATTAGTAAAAATGCTACAGCCAGGAATTGTACTTTAACTCAAAACGAAGACAAGATCGAAAATATAAGACAAAGTTTTGGAAGTGTTTCAGATCATTCAAAATCATTTTTCAAAATAAAACTAAATTGATTTCTAGAACTTAGTTGTAATGTTTTATTAAAAATACTTTCCTGTTTTAAGAAATGATTTTTTGTACATACAAATTTCAAAGAACTTAAAATTCTAGTAAATTAACAAGGTTGTTGGCAGCTTTGGTGGTTTTCAATTAGAAAATCTTTCAAAAACAAACTTCTTGTCAGCTGACCAGATATCGATTTGATGAGAGTTCTTTAGATTCTATATAAAATTTGTAATTTTAAGGCCTTAGGATGCCCTTAAACTTAAGAAAAGTGACTCAAAAATGATGTAACAAAAGATAATGACCAGAAAACGGAGTACTTGAATTAAAGTATTGAAAGTAATGAATTAATCATGAATTTTTACAACACTTAAATTTAAACATGTTTATCTCAGCTCTAATTTCCTTAACTCAGACAATTTTCAACACATTGACTTTAAATTTAAAAAAGAGGCTGGAATGGAAACCACATTGATAACTTCTCATCGCGCCTGTCAATTAGTCTTGCTTAAAAGCTTGTAGGTTTTCGTGTTTTGATTAAAAAAGTTGTTAGTTGAATTATTCTCAAAAATTTAAGATTACCAACAATATTTTTCATATAAAGAAATAGTTTAGTTTAAAAATCTAGTTTTATTAAATAGATTTTTAGTCGAAAAAATTTGTTTACCAATTTTAGTAGCATTTCTTAAATGTTTACAAATTGGATGAAAGAAATTAATTTAAGAAATATCAAGAACCAAGTTTGCGTACTTATTTTTGTAGATTTTGTTTTTTATGATAAAACGGATTGTTGAATTTTTATTAAAAAAAATACTGAATATCGAAAACAATATTTTCTGTGAAATAAAAACAATTTTAAGAGAATGTTTTTAATTTTTAAAAGCTTTTTGAGTCGTAAGTAAATTTTTAAAAAGTTTTAGTATTCATTTTTTGTTAGGGTGTAAGTTTTTGTAAAAATAATATATTTTGCTCAAAATTTTATAGAGTGCAAACAACAACATTTTTCAAAAGGATTAAAGTAGTTTTAAGCCAGTATCTCAAAGTTTTAAAAGGATATCTTAGTCGAAAATAAATTTTTACCAACATTTATTAATATTTTTGTTTAAATTTTTATTTTTTGTAAGAAAACATTCAATTCGATTTTTATCAAAATGTTTACGAATGATGAAAACAATATTTCTTATAGGTAAAAATTTGTTTGAATCGAAATTCAATTTTTAACAATTTTGAGCAATGTCTTTTTAAGGTTTTAATTTTTTATAAAAAAACTGTCAATTCGATTTTTCTCAAAATTTTACCATAATATGTTAAAAACTTTATTTTTCGTAGAACAAATTTATTTTGGAGATAAAATCATTTTGTATTCGTAAAATATTCTATGTGACAATTTTTTTTTGATTCATAAAAAAGCCGTTTGTTTGGGATTTTTTTTTTAAATATACTTGTTTGGTATCACGTTACAATTTATTATTTAAAATTTAATTCAAGTCTCTAGCGTTTTTGGTTAGTAAGATATTTAGGGTTAACCAACATTTTGACCATTTTTTAAACTGCTATGATAAAAAATTGCACAGTCAATTTTCTTGAGAACCCTTTCTGTATCTTTCTGCATTTTTATCTGTATAACAAAATTCATTTGAAGTCGATATCTCTTATGGTTCTTGAGGTATGGACGACGACAATAAATCGCGAACGTCCGGACATCTTTCTAAAAATCTTTTATTTCGACTATTGGGACATTGAAACGTCCAGAAATGTCAACATTTTCTACTTGACAGATCGGACCCATTACAATAACTTAATATGGGAAGTAAAAAAAAAATATCTTCCGTTTTGTTTTTCTTAAAATAAGAAGCTCTATTTGCTATTAGCAATTATCTGACGATTTTGTTGGCAACTTTTCAACTTTGCACCTGAAAAACACGACAAGACTCAATATCGCACAAATATCACCTAGCGCACTTAAAATTAATCAAATGTTAATTAATTATGCTACGGTTTAAGGAAATTCCATCAAAAATGCAACATTTTGTAATAAATATCTTTAGAAATCTGATTCTAATTTTCAAAGATATGTTGAATAAAACACGGACTTTCAGCCTCTATCTCGATCTAGAGACTTTAGAAGATTGATTTGATTTTAAAGAGAGGCAGAGTATGTAATTTTCAAAACATGGATAGACTTAATACAATAAACCACATACATTTTTTTTAGGGTTAGGATGGGGTACTTTTGGCTATAAAATTTTGGTTTTAATTACCAAAACCGGGGATTAAAAAAAAAGTGCCTGTATTTAAAAAAATTCTTCGAAAATCTCATTGAAAATAAAGACTTGTTCAATTTAAATTTGCGTTGCTAAATGTGAACTACATTTTTACGTCAATTTTTTCCTGTATTTCATTTGACATTACTCAATTTCAGACTAACTCAATTTGAACCAAGTACAAAATCGAGCAACGCATTAAGTGTATTAAGGCTTGTTAAGGAAATGGACATTCAAATCAAAATGCATTTTGTATACTTCGCAATTTTTTCGGCCAATTTAATAATACAAATGCGTTAAATCGGAAATGGCAACATTGGATGATCAATTTTCGATAAATTTCATCCTCAAAGATGACGCTCATTGTCACTTCAGTAGATTGGTCAATAAGAAGAATTAAGGCATTTGAGCCAATTACAATCTAAGAGTGACTAACGAAACACGAATGCACTCACAAAGAGTGACTTTTTGGTGCGGTTTATGGTCAGGCGGCATCATAGTGCCGTATTTTTGTTCAATGTCAACTGTGAATAGTGTTTGCTATCGTGAGATGATAACGAATTTTTATACCCCAAATTGGAATGAATGAAGACGATATGTGTTTTTTACAGGACGATTCCACTTGCCACACAGCTAACAAAACAATGGCTCTTTAGCGTGACAAATTCAATGGCTGCGTTATCTTACGTATGACAATTAGCTACCAAGATCATTTGATTTGATACCAGTCAACTTTTTTGAAGAGTTTAAAGAAGTTGAGATGATTTGGCAAATTAACGGCTCTTTGGCTAATAAAAAGAAATACAAATAATTTCCTAAATAATTTATCTTTTATTCAAAATCAAGATCGGCCTTTAAAGTTTTACAACCCTTTATTGTTTGTATACAAATTTGCTGATAGGTCATTTAAGACACTAAAAAAGTGATAAATTCGCAAATTTCTGCCGGTTCATCTTGTTTTTTGAAACACTGTTACAAGTTTCAACATTTGCATTACATTTGAAAAGTTCTAAAAAGTTCTAAGTAGAGTTTTCTTGTGTGAAATTTTGATGATTTAAAAACAATCTGTGTTTTTTATTCTTTTAAAAATCATCAGAATTTTTGAACATGAAATACAACTCTCTAAAATTTGGAAAGAGATCCTTCATAGGATATATTCATAAGACTTCATAGTTCAACAGTTTTTATGAAGCATTTATGATTTTGCTACCTCATAAAACACTCACCCTATCTTCTTTGCCAGGTACTTTGGAAATCAGTGTTTTGAACGCAATTAGTAAGTTCAACCCCTAATTATTTCTTTTACGATTGTTCTACCACTGAGGCAATTATTATGTTTTAATGCTCTCCTAATATCAACAACAGCTACAGAAAAACAGCTAACCAAAAGGTAGAAATAGTCACGCAAGCTTTCACCTATAGATAGGTATAAGAGGTTTTTTTTTTTAACTACAATAATAAATTAAGATTGTACAGAAATTTATTTTCCCAATCTAAATGCATAATTAAATTTTCCATTAAAACAATGAAATTACATCAGAAGAAGAACAAAACAAATAACTTTAATCTCATCAATTGTTAATTTTCATTGAATTGTTATTTTTGGAATATTGATGAAATACAAAACAAATAAATCTGTTAAGATACAATATACTTAATGCCATATTTATGGATACATATTCCTTTAAGGATAAATACTTATCACCCATTTCCTCCTGATGCTCCCCCCTCTAGACCGATTTAGAAGATTTGTTTTTGTTATTCTGTGAGACAATCAATTTTATTTTCAAAAAACATAAAACATATACAAAGGTACTCTTTTCTCAGGAGGTGTGAAAATGAATAGCTTTTGATAACATATTGGATCATTATTATAAATACTTTCATTTGAATAACAAATCATCTTTCAATAACTGTATATGAGCATAACTAGAGTCCTTTTGTTCAAAGAATGAGCAACAATATTATTATTATTTATGACTCTGCTTGAATGTTCATACACACATACATACATACATACATATATAAGGAACCCACAAAAAGAGCTTATAAGTTTTGATTTTATTTCTTTTGTTCCGGTAATAAATCATGCTAATCACAAACCCCTATGTCCTGACACACGGTCATCTAGAATTAGTATAGCTATTCTGGAATTTCAAATAGACAAGCTTCGGGTTAAACAAAATATCTACAAAAAACAAATAAAACTAACACCGCTTGCAAATAAACATACATAGACAGATCTATACTTCGAAATTTAGTAGGACTTACAGGGGGGGTATTTAATGTAAACGTTCACCATAATCCTGTCGCTCTGGGGGATTATAATTTTCTTGACAACATTTTCAACAAAAACCAAAACACTTTTATAAGGTGTTTCTTGTGGTTAGTCAAATCGAGAAAGTCAAGAATTTTGGTTTCAAAAATTGTATGAGTAGACAGTATGTAACATTCGTGAAGTGTGGCTTCCAAAAGAGATCTCCATGCAATAAAATGTCCTTCAATGAACAAAAGTTTTAACAATACTTACAAATTTAAAATTTGGTAGTTGGTAAGTAAGGTTACGAAAAATGTACCTTTTTTGTAGCTCAAGAGCAAATTTTGAGACTCTTTTAAGAAACTAGGGACTAAACGTAATCCAAGGAATCCTAAGAGCTATGCCTTTATTTTGGATTTTCTTTCTGATGAATGTTTTTCCCAAGTTCCTCCAATTTCTTTTACTCAAAGGATACTAAAGAAATTAATAAAGATTTTGATTGAATATTTCTTGAAAGCATTGAAAACATCTTCTAAAGGATGTCTCAGAGTGACGTGTCATAACCATTTTAAGACTATTTATTGATCTTATAATTTTTAAAAATTGTCATTTTTTTAGAAATGAGTTATTCCATCGAAAACCAATGTTCAAAGTTGTTTATGTATGCGAAATGTGTGTCATTGAAACTAAAACACCCTGTCATTTGAGTGTATAAATGGCTTATATTCAATATTTGTTTATTTCTTGTGTAAGCCAAAAGAGTTTCTCTTGGTTTTCAGTTGTTGTTTTTTTCTTTGTTGGTTTATAGTATTTGAGGGTTTATTTTTGACCATTCTTGAATCGTGTGGAAACACCCCATTTATAACAAAGTCTGTCATCTGATATTATATCAAGGACATTAACAGAAAATGGAATTAAACGATTTTGTGTAACTATATATATGAACATTTTTGGAGTTTTTGTTGTTGTTGTTTTTATTCCACAAAGGACTCGTGCTTTTTGTTTTGTTGCTTGTTGTAGATACTGGGTGAATTTCCTTTTTTTTTCTTGCCTCGTATATAAATCCAAATCGGCTTGGGATTTTGAGGACAGAAAATTATAATCTTTATATTGCCACCAACCAATCTGTTTCTCCATTGGGGGTTTGATGGTGTTTTTGCTTGCTTTTGCTTTTAGTTATGTAGGAATGTGGTTTTGGTCAGTGTATAGTATGAACTTGTCATGCTATTCAAAATTTATGTTGTATCCGGTGGAAGTTATTAATTAAAATAACGATAGATATTATATGAAGCTTCGTTTTCTTCCTTTTATTTTATTTCTTTTTGCAAGGATATAGAAATACATATGTGTGTAGATCTATTTTCTTGAGGAAATCCTTTTGTTGGTTTGTCATTTTTGTGTATAGGTATAGGGTGACATGTGTAAGCTATACTTACATATGTGGGAAATTAGGTAGGTTATTGTATAATTTTTGGAATATTTATGATAAACAGAATAAAAATTAATAACCCAACGATGAAAGGTATTTGTAATGCTGTCAGAAAACAAAATAAAATATACGGACGAAAAATGTATAATTTGTCAGTCAATAAAAAATATGACAAATATTTTTGCTTATTCAACACGACATGCTAATTTATTATGAGCTTTGATTGGTTTATATTGGGATGAGAAGTGGGATGTGGGTTTTAATATATTGAACATACAATATGAAAATGTTTAAATATAAATAATGATCTTTTGCATGACACATTAAAGCCCCATTATAGAACCCTTAAGTACAAAAATTGGTTTCAATTTTATTGACGAAACAAACATTCAGTTGTTTAATCGATGAATACATTGTTTTTCAAGTCATAAAATAATTTGTTTGTGTATTAAATATTAATGAAATATTTATTTAAAAGAATAAATTGATTATTGACTCTATGAACTTAATTCATTAAAATAGAATTCTAATTTTAATATTAAAATACAAATCAGTTCTTCTATCTTCTTGAGTCAATAAATATTTTTTCATTCCAAATTTTAATGATATCATTGATTGACAGAATAAATTGATCATTTATAATATGAACATATTTCATTAAAAAATAAATTCTTATTCTATTGAAAAAACAAATATCTCTTGTTTAATGTGGCGCTACAGTCTGGGGCGGACGTGGGCCTCAACCAACATGCGTCTCCAGATAGCTCGGTCAATAGCTAGCTGTTACCAGTTTCTCACGCTCAGTTGGTTGAGGTCCTCTCCCACTTGAGTGTACCACCTGAGTCGCGGTCTTCCTCAACTGCGCCGTCCCTCGGGATTGGATTCAAAGACCTTAGAGGCTGGAGTGTTTATGTCCATTCGCTCTACATGACCCAGCCATCAAAGCTGTTGGACTTTAATTCTGCTAACTAGGTCAGTGTCGCTGTACAGCCCGTACAGTTCGTCGATATATCTTCTCCTCCATTCTACATCTATGTGTACGGGACCAAAAATTACTCAAAGAATTTTTTCCTTGAAGCATCCTAAGACGCTCTCAACTTTCTTTGACAGGGTCTAGGCCTCAGCGCCATAAATGAGAACAGAGATGCTCGAGAGAGGACTTTACTTCTTAAATGCCTTATAAGTCCAAGGAAGCAGCGATTTTCAAAAGTTATTCTTCGTTTGATTACAGCGGTGGTTTTGTTGTCTGTGTTAATAGCGGTGCCTAGGTAGACAAAGTTCTTAACTACCTCAAAGTTATAGCTGTCTATGTTGACGTCGTTGTTCAGTGTCTCCATTTGATTACAGCATATACTTGGTCTTGTTTTCATTGACCACTAAACCCATCTTCTTCGCTTCCGTCGCAATGCTCAAAAACGGTCCATTGACATTACGCTTTGATCTTCTTGATTTGACAGGGATGCCAAAACTAGACATCGCTGTGCAGAACTTTTCCCCATAGATGCTGTCATACGCGGCTTTATAATCGATAAAGAGATGGTAGGTATGGATTTGAAGTTCCTGGGTTTTTTTTTAAGATCTGCCGTAGTGTGAATATTTGGTCGATAGAGGACTTTCCTGGTCTGAAGCCACACTGATAAAGACCTATCAAGTTGTCGACGAACGGCTTCAGACATTCACATAATACGGCAGAGAGGATCTTATACGCAATGTTAAGGAGACTGATGCCTCTGTAGTTGGCGCAGTTTAGAGGGTCTCCTTTCTTATGTATCGGGCAAACTATGCTGAGATTCCACTCATCGGGCATGCGTTCTTCCGACCATATTTTGCAGATAAGTTGTTGCATGCTCCCTACCAAGTCATCGCCTGCTGCTTTGAATAGTTTTTCAGCGATGCCGTCAGCTCCAGCAGCTTTGTTTGACTTAAGTTTCGATATAGCTATCTTCACTTCGTCAAGGTCGGGTAGGTGGAATGGTTGATTTGCGTCGCCTAGGTTGAGTAATTCTATCTCCCTTACAGTGGAATTCGGTTTGTCATCGCCGTTATATAATTTGGAGAAGTGATCTTTCCATATTCTCAGCATCGACTGCGGTTCTACTACGATGTTCCTCTGATCTTCTTTACAGGCCTCGGTTCGTGGCGGGTACCCTTGGGAGGTTTTTTTTTGCCTTTTAGTAAAATTTACGAACCTCATTCGTATTGTGACATCCCTCTATCTCCTCAATCGCGCGCTTCTCATGCTCTCTTTTTGTCCATCTAAGAAGCCGGTGTTCTGCTCTCCTCTTCTGCTCGTAGAGCTCGCGAGCAGCTCTAGTCCTTTTGTGCAGTGCCGTTTTGGCTCTTGTTTTGCTGCGTGCGCTGTGTGAAACGCAGAATAAATTGATCATTGATTCTATGAACGCATTTCAATACAACAATAAAGTATTTGAAACAGTTCAGTAAAAGAATAAATTGGTTATTAATTCTATGAAATAATTAAAAAAAAAAACTAGTTTATATTTTTGGAGATACAGAAAAAATCAGCTTTGTAAAAAAGACCATTACTAAAACAAGACTTTCATCTTATGAACTTATTTCATCGGAGAGAAATATGTTTCTAATAATATTCAAAAAACGTGGAATCAGCTTTTTAATCCATGACCATAAAGTTTTATATCTCAAAGCATAGCTCTTTAATTTTAATAAAGGAATTCATTATCAGAATATATTGACCATTGATTCAATGAACTTATTTCATTAAAAAAATATAATTTATAATTTTATGGTGAAAATAAAAATCAGTTGTTTTCTCGATGACTACCATTTTTCTCGAGTCTGTGAATAGTTTTTTGTTGTATTTAAACGCACCTTTTTTTAAAGAATAGTATTGTTCATTAATTGTATGAACTTATTTCATCAAAAAAAAATTGTTTCTGATTTTATTAACAAAACAAAAGTCAGCTGCGTAAACCAAACATACTACTGTAAGCTTTTGTTTGTATTTAAATGAAACATTTTATTAAAAGAAATAAATGTTCATTAATTTTTTAACTTATTAAATTTGTAAATTTTAATATTTAATTTCATTGAGAAAACCAAAAATATTTTTTAATCGATGACCTTTTTAATTCAAAGAAAATATTGATATATTTGTATTTTAGTGAAACAGTAATTAAATGAATGCAGTTTTTATTTTATCTATGAACTAATTTGTTAAAAATATCAATCTTTAAATTTTATTTAATAAGTTTATTAATCATGGAAAACACATTTTTGTTAGTCATTTATATCGTCTTTTTATATTGAAATGAAAAGTCTTGTTAAAATAATACATTTTTCATTAATTCTATGAACTTATTTCATCAAAATCTTTAAATGTGAGTTTCTTTGAAGAAAAAAATCCAGTTGTTAAATCAAAGATTTTTCGACAAGCTTCAAGACAAGGTTTTTTCCTAAAATATTATTAACATTCCTTAAATTAACGAAACAAATCTTTACAATTGACCGCTATTTCTATTCTATTTCCGTTAGAATTAATGAATGATATGGAAAGCTTAGAACTTAAACAAGTTGATTTAAAATTAATTTCTTAATTTACATACTATATTGTTTGCATGTATACAACTATCGTAATAAACAGACGAAGTGCAAGGATAATTGTTTCTCTATTTTCAACTCCTCCCGAATTACTGGTAAACCTCTATAAGCTCTCTCAGTATATATTTTATCTATCCTAGTAACCTACCTATGTTCCTGTATATATGTACATACCTAACCTATAGAGCTTAACAAAGTAAAGTGCTTGTGTTCTAGCACTTTCTAGCATCACTGAGGATCTGTGATGAAAATGGATGGCAACAATGCACACTCTTATACCATTTTCACCATTTAAAGGGTTTCTGTTACCTTTATATATGAATGTATTTTTAGGTGGGTATGTGTGTTTTTCAAATGTAGGGAATTCAAAAACAAACAAAAAAAAACATTTAAAAAAAAGATACAAAAATGTCGATTCAATAAGAACCCTTTAGCTATAAGGATGATGGTGATGAGAATGAGATGCTTTATAATACAGTAGAAGGATGAGTATTGGAGGAGGATGAAAAACAAGTAAACTATTCGTTCACAACAACATGAATCAATTTCTTGTGTCCTGTTCCATTTCTGACGTAGGAACTGTACTAAGATTCTTGTCGTCTGCTGTTTAAATTGAAAGTGCAATTTTGTTAATTACAATCCAATTGGTTTCATTTTTCTTCAAGGTTTTTCTTTTATTTTCTTGTTGTCTACCAATACCACTTATAACTCTCTCTCTTTGTCTTTTCCCTTACTTACATTTTAAATCTTCTTCTAAATTGCAGCCATCTTTCTCAAAGTGGTTATGCACAACAGTTTGGAAGGAAGTGAGGTGGGTGACAAGAGGGAAAGAAAAAAAAACTTAAGAAGTCTTCTTGTAATATCTCTCCTGAATGAAAATGAAAAACCTTTTAATAATTCGCTGTAAATTGGATTTGATTTAAAGTTTTTGAAGTTGGTTTTTGAAAAACAAATATATGAGAAAATGATAGATTCTCGGAAAGGTAATTTCAAACAAAAACATAAATTCCAGACAAACAACACTTTTGTGTTTTTTTCTTCTTATTGTTTTTGTGAAGAAATTTCGGGAAATGCATCACATTGAGTTGAAAAAGAATATTTACAGGATTAAGTGGTTTTCCAAAGAAATGAATTGAGACTTTTTTACCTGACTGATTTCGACTTACAGACTTAGAAACTAAAAGAAATCTGTGATATATCAACTTAAAGGGGTTTGTATCACTAAAAATAAGAAATTGATTTAAGTCTTTTATAAACGAGAACATTGATTTTAGCATAAAATTTTGTAAGAATTTTACAATCCTCAATTAAATTTTTAGTTAAATCTTAAGCAAAAGTTCTCTCATGCTTATAAAACTAATGAATTGAATATTTTACGGAAAAAAGACGAAATATTCGACGTCATTGAGATAAAAGAAAATTGGAGTATCGTTGCTTTTTAATAATAATTTATTGACTTAAATTAATTTGAGATTTATATTAAACTAGCTGACCCCTTAGACGTTGTTCTCCTTTTACTTCTATACAATATGAGTGCATTTAGTGCATTGATCCAAAAAATTATATATTCGTCAAGTTTTGTTAAGTAAATACTTTCCAGGAAACAAAGGTTTTCAAATTTGGATATGTTTTAAGCTATGCCCTATTTTAGTTTTCTATTTTTTAAGTACAGTCATTTTAAAATCAAATATGAAGCAAAATCTTCTGTTATAAAATTTTTAAAAAATCAATTTTTTTTAAAGTTTTAATTTGGACTTGAAGAGCTCAAAAATCTTGCTTTTAAAGAATACAGCTAAGAAAGATATTTCATTAATGAGAAAATTTTTTAATAGAAGTTACTACAAAAATACTATACTAAAAATGCATTTATCTTTACTCTTCACTTTTAAGTTTGGCAGACATTTTAAAAATATCTTAAAAAATACATTTATCTTTTTCGAAAGTCCGGATTTTGTATAATATTATAGTTTGCATCTGAAATTTTAAGGTGTTAATATTATTATCTCAAGTTTTGAGTCATGCGTAGTTCAAAAAGACGTTGTTTAAATAACCAAGATCATTTTTTTTAACATATGCGGAGAATATGTGTTACAAAATCGTAAACAAATTATATCAGAGTTTCTCAGAAATACTTATTTTGAAAATTTTGAAATCCTCTTGGATAAAAATGAGAAATGCTGGGCTCCCAATTGTGTTTGTTAGTCGTGTGTAGAATATTTCAGATTATGGAAAAGTGGTAAAAAAAGTGGCTTCAAGTTTGAAACACCGACTATTTGGCGAGAACCACGATATCATCTCGAGGACTGTTATTTTTGTAGCGTGAATATAAACGGTTAAAACACTAAAAATCGAGCTAAATGTCAGTACCCAAGTACAAGTTGTGTTCAGGGCAGCGTTCACCTGACTCTTCAGTACAAACAAATATATCTGAACCCTTGAATCCTTGAAGGACCAAGCTCATCACAAAATGATACTGATGCTGATTCTGATTTTCAAGGTATGTCAAATGAGTCAAAATGCTTTTCCCAAAAGGAGTTAAATGATCTTGTAAGAGATTTAAGTCTGTCTTAACAAGCTTTGGACCTACTGGCATCAAGATTGAAAGACAAAAATGTGCTTTCGTTAGATACTAAAATAACCTTTTATCGTGAGAGAGATAAAGAGTTACGGTGTTATTTTTTCGAAGAAAACAATATTACCTTTTGTTCAGATATCAAAAACTTATTGTTAAAAATGGGCTTAAAAAAATACGAACCAAAAGACTGGCGTTTATTCATTGACAGCTCAAAACGAAGCTTAAAATTTTATCTTTTACATAATGGAAACAAATATGCTGGGGTACCTATTGCCCACTGTACCAAGTTGAAGGAAGAATATTTTAACATTTCGCTGGAAATTTCGCAAATTTGTGTCGATTTAAAAATGGTAAACATTCTTCTCGGTCAACAAAGTGGTTATACTAAATTTCCCTGTTTTATATGTCGTTTGGACAGTAGAGCTAAGCAAGACCATTGGATACGGAGAAACTGGCCATTGAGTGAAAATATGGCGCCTGGAAGGAAAACCATAGTCCAGAATTCATTTGTAGCTCGTGACAAAATTATCCTTCCACCATTACATATAAAACTGGGTGCAATGCTTGTTAAATCACTACATAGAGACGTGAACTGTTTTGCTCATCTGAAAAAAAATTCCTAGGGTCACTATGGAAAAGATTAAAGCCGGTATTTTTGATGGTCCCCAAATGACAACTGAAGAAAGATACCCAATTTGTTAATTCTATGAATGAGTTAGAACTAAAGGCTTGGAAAGCTTTCATCTCTGTTATTCACAATTTTAAAACCCTTTTTTTCCTCCACAGTCACCTAGACAGGTTTCCGGAAAATTTAGGAGATATGAGCGAAGAGCAAGGAGAGCGTATGCCTCAAGACTTAAGCGTCATGGAAGAGCGCTACCCGGGTTTCTGGGATAAGAACATGAAGTCTGACTATAGTTGGTCATTAATGTTTCACTTTACAATGTTTACACATCAACGAAAAGCTTTAAAAAGAAGTTGTTTAGAACTCATTGATTAATTCTTTCTATTAAAGTTTTTTTTTAAAGGGGTATTCTGGTCTAGAGACATGAATTTTATGTTATTTTTGAAGTGCTGTAAAAAACGCAAGTTACAATTTTACCATCAATTTTTTTATACATTATTTATTCACATTAGAAGCATACAAAAAAAAAAATCAAAATTCCGTTAGTTATCAGCTGATGGAGTGGTGAGTCTCAAAAATTTGGTGCGTGACCATACCCACGATTTTTACTCTCCTAGAAATCTGAAATCAAAAACTAAAAAAGATTATTAATCTACAATAATGTCGCAATGTCTGGAACTACGGAAAAGTTACAAACATTTTTTTTTACAAAATGGCGACTGCCTAAAAAAAAAAAAAATGACCACTCTTTTGAACATTTTTCGATTTGTTAAAAATAGTAAAAACGAAATTTGGGGATGGCCGTAGTTCCGGACCTAGACAAGTCCCTAAAGAAGACTGTCTTAAAATTTCAAGTAAATCAGTTAGGCAGAACCTGAGAAATCGTGGGTATCAGATTCAAAAAGACAGTTCTGAGAAAAACGCGTTTAAAGTACCCCATTATGTCTTTTGTTCTATTAGTTGCAGCCCAACCGATTTGGATGGCTGCTCAGCAAAATACTTATTTTTCCGAAAATAATTCAAATTTGGGAAAATCCTCGCGTAGACATATTTTTAAATAGTTAAACTATGAAAACATGAAAAAAAAATCGATTTTTTTTTATTTCTAGACCAGACCAGACCTTAATAAACACGTGTTTTTCTGTTTACTACCTACAAAGCTGAATCTCAGAAACTAGAGCTGATACAAATCTTTTAATTATATTTTTGAAAATCTCCTATCATGTGTAGTCAGCAACAACTAAAACTTCTTTGGCAACAGATGAACTGTAACTAGTGTTTTTTATTTATTTGTTTACAGTCAATAAATATGAAATACTGATATTTCTTAAGAATATGCATTTAATAATATCTTAAAACCATCATTATTTTGCAATCTCAAGCAGAAAAACAATAAATCAAAAAACATGACATTTAACATGGTTTTTGAAATCATAAAATCTCCAGCAAGAAAAAAAAACGGAAACATTAAAAATGACTATATACTTTATCAATGACAAATCACAGCAAAACAATGTCCTTATTTGTAAAATTCAAAACAAATATGTCTGTAGGTATAAATGTATGTTTATGTAGGTATATAATAATCATTTCCTTTTCCTTATTTGTTTGGCTTGACTGGTTATCACTACCTCTACTACCATTAGTTCAGTGATGGCAAAATCATAACAAACACAATTTGAATTTTGTTGATTTCTTATACTTTTATGTGTTTTGAAAGTTTCGTATTAAGAGAATTCTTTATTTCTTTATTGTTGACTTAAACAATTAGATAAATTTAAAATTTAGTATATACAAATTTTCAAAAACGGTAACTTGAGACAAAATTGTTACCTTTTTAAAGATTTAAATTTTGTAGTTGAGCAACAAACAAATTGAAAAAGAATTTTTAGGTGAACCTTCTCAACGAGTCCACTTCTTAGCAATAAATCAGGTAAGTTTTTTTAGTAACAAAGTCGAAGGTCAAAAGTATTAATAATTTAAACAAATATAAAAAAAGTTCACTTGGGCGTATACACACTATTTTAATGTAAATTGTCAACACATTAATGTGAGTAACGTATTGTTGCGGTAGGTAAATGAGTTTAAAAATTTTGCATAGAACTGAAACCTATTTATTTTTTGGTGCTTTGCTGTATTTTACAGGGCCCTTTAAAGTGAGTTTCTTGAACTAAAATACTAGAATAATATTCAACCCCTGAAATGCACGGAAATAAGAACCTCGATACATCTTTTAAAGAACAACAAAGTAGCTGGGCTGGATGGCATACCTGCCGAATTCCTCAAAGCAGACCTCCACTTGGCTGCCAGTATTTTGTTACCACTTGTTAAGTCTGTTTGGGAAAATGAAACATTTACCAGGGAATGGAAGGACGGGGTAATCGTCAAGCTACCAAAAAAGGCGATGTTAAGAACTGCAATAGCTGGAGCGGAATCACCATTCTGTCCGTATTTTCAAAGTTAAAAGACACCATCATTCTCGAAAGGATAAAATCTAAGATCGAGTCTACGCTCAAGAGGCATCAAGCGGGATTTTGCAGTGGACGATCTTCAAAGTACCAGTCGCCGTCACCTCATGTTCGTCGATTTTGAAAAGGCCTTCAATCGTGTTAGTCGTGATGTTGTCTGGAGATCGCTTGGTGCTAGAGGCATTCCTGATAAAATTGTTGCTTTAATACAATAGTCTTACAACAACGAAAGGTGTTTCGTTATGCGCAATGGGCAGCTTCTCGTCGCATTTGAAGTGCAACGGGAGTGAGACAGGGTGATGTATTGTCACCGATTCTGTTCTTTCTTGCTATTGATGATGCTATGACTGCTACAGTGGGTGAACACGAGAGACTTGATAGGGTATCCAATGGCGCCTGAAGGAAACATTAAGCCATTTAAACTATGCTGATGACATATGCTTAATGGCAAACAGAAATGGACACCTCAGCCAAATGTGCCACTCTCTTCAACAAAATGGGGAGCTGGCTGGCTTAAGGATTATTCCCAGTAAGTCTAAGTTAATAAACACCAGTTGAAACCAACAACAACAGGTTATTGTGAGACAAGTGGAAGAAGAAGAGTTCACCCAGTTCAACTATTTAGGAAGCCATTTAGCACTCGATGGTGCAACGGACCTAGATGTCACGAATAGAATAAATTAAGCCTGTAGTGCATTCGGAATCCTTTCTAAAGTATGGAACTCCAGGAAAATAACGCTCCATACCAGGTTAAAGTTGTTTGAGTCCAACGTTAAATCCATGCTGCTATGTGCCTGCGAAACTTCGAAGTGCTCTGTTGACATCTCGAGAAGGTTGCAACAAACCATATCTAACGATGAAATGTGACTAAGGGCAGGGCAAATAAAAGTGGATGTATACATCGTGCAATCGTGGATTGGCCATACATTGAGGAAGCCG
Source organism: Eupeodes corollae (assembly GCF_945859685.1). Taxonomy (NCBI): domain Eukaryota; kingdom Metazoa; phylum Arthropoda; class Insecta; order Diptera; family Syrphidae; genus Eupeodes; species Eupeodes corollae. The sequence continues at coordinate 139,632,857 of NC_079148.1, read as the reverse complement.
GACGACAACATTGCAAAGTCGTACTTTCAATGGAATCCTCAAGGCAGAAGGCGGCCTGGAAGGCCAAGACAAACATGGAAATCATTTGTCATGAAGAAAGCTCGGTCCCAAAACTTGGAGACGTGGTCCCAGCTGAAGTAGCGTGCTAGGAATAGAGATTGACGGATGGAACTGGTTGCAGTCTTATGCTTCAGGAAGAGCTACTAGCAGCCGAAAACGAAGAAGAAGAAGAAGAAGAAGAAGAAAAAAAATAACATTGGCCCACCAACACGCTTCACAGGTCTTACAACGACATTTCATGATCTTTATGCACTTCATATCAAATTAAAGCAGACATCATAAACAGAGTTGACCGTCCCACTAGCTGCACGATTTAGGGAAGAGTTTTTCAGTTATTTTTCAACCTTATGATAATCTTTCTGAACTCTAGTGTAAAAGACTGTTGTTGGCCTATCAAGTCAAATAATATTCAAAATTTTACAATCGAACCCCTAGAAAAACTTACTTCAAATTTTTGATTGCTTTTTTTATAAAAATCTGACCACATAAACTTTAGTAAGTAGCGATCTAATCATCTGGAATAATACTTAAACATGTGTAAATAACTGTGAATGAAAGCATAGTTTGTGGTAGTGTGGAAAGTCTTTAAAAACTTTTTTGTCAACTGGTAAAAGGATTTTTACTTTAATAAAGGATTATGTGCTAATTCTCTGTCCTGCATAGATCCCAGTAATTTTAACTCAAAAATTCAAAAACTCAAGAAAATTCTAAATAACAATGAAGTTACTACCATAAAGAACCATTAAAGAAGAATGGCTCTCAAACCGCAACTGTTTTACCATCCCTGGCCCTAAACAATATCCATCCTTTAAAAACACAAAATCACATCAGAGAACCATTAAAATCGACATAATCTCCTCAAACATAACACAACATTACAAAATATCTACAATAAATTCATGTTTTCCAGTATTTGTTGCTGTTTTTTGTTGTTGTTGTTGTTTCTATATTACCAACATAATTTTATCTGTGTTCGATCGTGCACATTGAATTCCCATTTCGATTTGAAAAAGTACACCATTTTCCAAACAATTCACTCTCCATATCCTTCTTTTCCCTTGGTTTTCTCTCTTTCAAAAAAATATCAAAAAATACAAGAAAAACACAAAAACAGTTTCATGTGCGCCCCATAAATTCCTAAGCACTCAGTTACAACGCCCAAAGGAGGACTTCCTCCTGCCAGACATTAAGCACAAACGTTTTCGATGATTTATGAACACTCGGCGATGAATGAAGTGTAGGCCACGCGAGGAGAGTGTTGTTGGTTTTATTTTTTGCACTTTTTTTCATTTTTATTCACTCCCGGCCTTTAAATCAACCACACCAATGTGTTTTATCCTCAAATCGAAAATAACACAAACACAAACAAAAAATAAGAAAAACCTCTCTGACTAACTGATGATGGTGGTGGTGGTGGTGGTAGGTTTTCAAAAACAACAAAAAGAAAACATGTTGAACAAAACGTTTGATTGATATGAATTTTTGAATTTTTTCTTATATTCATTTTTCTCTTTCATTTTATATACACATGCCTACACACATACCTATGAATTAATTCATCAGTTAGTAGTTGTGTGCCAAATGAAAAATGTGTCCTGATGGTCCTCGAATGCCCCATGGGTGATATTTCATATTATATTTATGTTCTCTAAAAATAAAGTCCTTCGGATATGTTCTTGAGTTATTGCAAAAAAGGCTTTAAGTCATATTTTTGTCTTTTTCAATTCCTTAATCAGTCTTTTATTTCTAATTTCATAATCGTTGATTATATTTTGTGTAGATTTTTGAATATAAACAAAGGAAGGGTAAAAAACTCTCCCCATAATCACATCTTAATATGTAAAACATAATAAAACAATTCATCAGTAAGTTGCGAAAAAGAAAACTGTTACCAATCAATAAGAAAATAAAATAAGTTCGCTAGGGCGTATACGTACTTTTTTAATAAAAAAAAAAAAATTATTACTGTTGCCGCTTTGTTGTTCTGATGCGTTGGCAAATGATAGATAAAAAATATCTTTAGACACAAAATAATAAGTGTCCATATTAACTAAGTAAAGTTATAGGTCGTATACGTACTTTTTTTAATTTTCAAAAATAAATTAGTTTTTTACTGTTGCTGCTTAAGTATTGTGATGCTTTGGCAAATGATGAATACAAAATTATTGTTCATATTATCCAATTTAAGTTTTAGTTAAATAAAACCAAAAATGTTCACTAGGGCGTATACGTACTTTTTTTTTAATTTACAAAAAATTATTTTTAATTTATTACTGTGGCTGCTTTAATATTTTGATACCTTGGTAGATGATAAAAATAATGTTCAGAAATATTCTTAACATTTTTATTTTCATAGAAAATATCTTTGGACACATAATAATTACACACATTTACTAATTTAGTGTAGTAATTTATTTTATATGGGCGATATAAATGAAATTGTATGCTATTTTATTTTTATTAACAGTTTTTTATATAAAAATATGCGAGTGCGTTCATGCGATAAAAATGCTACAGAACATCAAACAAACTAAATCTCACACCTCTGCCTCCGACAGTAGTGGTGGCGGCAAAGGCGGCGGTGGCGCGGCATTGGTGGCGGTAACACCGAACATAGTCAACGTCGACATCAACACCACTATAGCACACACCGGTGATGGCGCTGGCGTTACGTCTTTTGGGACTCTGTAATCAACAAAAAGAACTTTATATACAATGGAAATTCATGCCAGGCACGCAAGGATGCCATTTGAGGATTTTTCATCCAGAATTTGCCACTCTACTGCATTCGGTTTCGTAAAAGCTCAATTCCTAGATGAATACGCAGCAGTTGGAAAATGCATTTCGTAAAGTGATGATGATAAATAAAAAAACAGCAACAATAAACTAGGACATGAGGTAAAAATAATAACAGACCCAAAATACACACTGTATCCCGTTCAACGTCCTAGTTTTTTTTTTCACAGAAGTAAGAATAAATATAGCAAATGTCCTCAACAAGCTACAGAGTAGGGTATGTAGGTAGTTGAAAACAGGATAATGGTTTTATATTTCGAAAGCGTGATGAAATTCTGTTCGTTGAGTTCGTACATTTTTTTTTTGTTGTTAGCAGTCAAGCGAAATCAGTCATAGCTACATTCAGAAAGTGTGGGCGTGAGAGATTGGTCCTGGTTTTGGCTTGGCCTAGCCATGGCCTGACGACCACCTACGACGCGACTCGCAGTGAGTCTTTCGTAAGGAGATTATTATTTTTTTTTCACTCTCACTGATGTTGTCATCATCTGTAGGTGCTTTGCGTTGATTAATGTTGTGGCATTTTCAATCGCCTTTATAATAGCATAGCCCAGCAATTTTTGGTGACGAAGATGTGAATAAACTTTTGGGGTGTCCTGCAGGATATTTCTTTTTTTTTGTGTAATTTATTTATTTTTATTTTCGGTTTTTTGTTGTTGTTGTTTGATGGCCCTTTATGAGAGGTGACATTCTTCGTGATGTTAACAATTTATGGTTCTCTTTCTTTACCCGCGAAATATACAATTTTATTTAATTTTCTTGATCATTTTGGCAAATTGAAAACGCCAAAATGGGTAACAGAAAAAAAAAATAAATAATGAAAAATAATGACGGTGAAAAAAAAAAATCTACCTACGTAATATAAATCGGACATTTGGTTCAGTTCATAAAAAATAACGACATTGTCAGAATGGACTGCCTCTGTCCTGACAGATGAGAGGCTATATTGTCCTATTTTCTGTATAAGTCACAAAAATACTGAGACTTACTATGACCACCATAAATCAAAGGAATTATATGATTTTTTGTTTTAATGTAGGTCATTTTTTTTTTAAACTTAAAATAAATTAATTATGAGAGACTGGTTTTTGTATTACTTAATGTTAGCACAGTTTTTTTTTTTAAATAGAAGAAAACCATCATCGTTAAAATTTAACATAAAATGAGACTGACTTGGAAAAGGGACAAAAAGGACTTTTTTCAACTTAAATTTAATTCCATGAAAGTTGAAGTATTTTTGCAATCTCAAAGTTCTGATTTTGTTCAAATTTTAGGGATCAAAAATATGTCCACTTTACAAAAATTAATGTTATTCCCGATCCTTTATTGATTTTTTTGATTTTTTAGATTGCTTCAAAAAAATAATTATGTATTCAAAAGGACACACATAAGTTGCCCATTTTTTTTGTGTTTTTCTATAAAAGTATTTGATGTTTATATGTGTTATCTCTTCTATAACAACCCAATCGATTTTACTCTAAAATAAAAATAAAACTGATAAGAACTATGAGTGTTTCGGTCATAACCATTTAAGTTCGTATATCCTATCACCGTAAGTCCAATATCTATCTATAAAGGATAAGGAAGGGGTATTGGAATAGAATACATCTCCAATGTATATCTACCTTTTATAAAAATTATATCAAGCAACCAAAGAGGACGTCACGTTTTATCTTAGGTTTATTATTTTTTTTTTTTTGTGAAAATGTCCCCAATTCTTAAACCTATTCTAACCCCTTATCCTTTATCACGTTTTTCCATTGGATTATATGCGTCGTATACCTAACCTAGTCGTCATCCGAAATGAAAAGAAGAAAAAAAATATATAAATATCTAAACCAAATAGAATGAAATGACATTGTGATGAAAATTCAAGCCCGACCAGATTGGAGTGTCCTTCCTTATCCTTTTTTTCTGTTTTTTTTAGTTGTCCTATTCATTTTTAACGTTTTTGTAGACTTTGTTGTTGGTGTGTTTTTTGTTTTGTTTTTGGGATATGAATAGTCCATTTGTTTTTACTTCCTCCCATCATCATCATCACCATCATCATCTTTTCTGTCAAATTGATCACTCTCCTATCTGCACCTGGAAAACCCAACAAAACGGACACTTTTTTCCATTTTCGAAGCAACGAAATGCGTAAGATATAATCATAAAAATCCTAAAAAATAAAATCAAAAGAATTCCCTTGTCGCATTATTCTAATGTTTAGCGGTGGCAGCAGCACTAAAAACAAAAACGAAAAAAACAAAAGGATAAAGGACCTCTCTAACTCACCAAAGCTCTCCTATTCTCTGTCCACTCCCCCTCACTCACACTCCATGCACACAGGATACCAACACTGTTAAAAATGAAAAAAAAAGGAGAAAGCAGAGACAAATGCGAGTCCTTAAGATAAAGATAAACGATAAAAATAAAGAACGGAAACGGATTGTAAACAGCGTTGATCACGGTTGAGTGTTAAGACAAGGACTTTATGGCTTCGGCTATAGTGACAAGAAATGACGGCAATATAGCGATGGTGATGGCGTTGGCGATGGCAGGACATTGCCCATAAGCAAAAAGGGTAAAAAGATAGACAAACAAAAGTATTTAACATTGAAATGACTATGTCTCCCCATCCCACCATCGACCGCCCACCGCCGCGCCGTGGCCATGGCCATTGCCGGTGCCATCGTCATTCTCATCATCCTCGTCCTTTCCCATCATCATCATCACCATCATAATCATCATCATCGATCCGGAAGAGGAGAGTAAAATAATGTTTCTTTGTGATTTAATTTTTTTTCGTTTGTTGGTGTTTTTTTTTTTTTTTGTCTTCTCTCAGGAACACAAAATCCACATCCTTTTTGGGGTTCTTCTTTGTTTTATTATGGTGTCATTAAGTTAAGTGATAATTTCCACGGGCAAATTGATTTTTAGCAAATTGCCAACGTTGAGAGAAGGGATAACAAAAAATACATGAACAACCACTCTTACATAAGGGTTTTGATATTCTTCCCTTTTTTTTTTGTTCAACGAGGAAGATTTGGAAAACAGTGTTTTTTAGATCTTTTTTTTGACATTTCTTGCCGTTGTTTTTGGTGTTGTCGATTCAAAATAGAAGGGTTCTTATTGTATACAGAATTTTCTTACTGTTCTTTTAAGTCAAAACTATATCCATTCGATGTTGTTTGGTGTCAGAAAGTATTACAATTTAGTTTTCACATAAAAACAAATATTCAGAAAGTTCTTCTTTCCCTTAAGAAACAGGTGGTAAGGGCAAGAAGTATAAAAAAAGATGCGAAAAAGTCATCATTCCATTTTAAGTCGCACCCAGAAATGCAAGAAAACACATTTTGCAAAATAGAAAACAAAAAGTACATAATAGCCAACCCAACCCAACTTAACTGTACAGAGAAATGAACATAAATGAATTTTTGTTATAAAAGGACTTTAAGGAGTAGAGGTTTGTAGGGAAGGTAAAAGGTATCTTGGTAGTCGTCTTGTTATCTTTAAGCTTAATGTTTATTTTAAATAAGTTCTGGGCTTCTTTAAAATATAATAATGTTGTCTACTTTTTGAGATAAAAGTCCTTGCGTATGCAGGAATGTTGATCTCAAAATTCAAATAAACACATATGTATTTGTATAACCTTTGTAAGTGTATTTATAATATGCACTCAAACATTTATATTTGTTATTACAGTCACCTAAGAGAGAAAATGAACTTACTCCCAAAGCTTAATAATCGTTAAAGAAAGTACTTAAAAACAAATATCAAGTAGGTTAGGTACCTACCTACTTGAAATGTGTATAAGTATCCTACATGCTTATGTATGTTTGTATGTACTCATATCTAAGTACATCATTTATATAAGTAAATATCTATTCATTTTAAACATGAATGTTAAATTTGTTAGGATGATTTAAGGTTAAGACGTGCTTATGTGGAAGAAAGGTCTAAAAGTTATTTTATTATTTTTAAAAATTGCATAAATCTTAAATTTAACGACACAATCACGTATTTCTTATAAATTTTATATATTTCAGAAGTTACAAAGGAAACATTCTTTTGAAATAAGAATTGTCTATTGGATGTTTTTTGTTTGCTCTAGTTTGGAAAAATAGTTGATTCAAAAGAGTAGTTCAAGTTTTTTTTATTTTACAAAAACGAAAACATTTTTGTATTTCCTATTTTTAAAACAATATTTGAAAGCTGTGAAATTTTATAAAAAAAAATTAACAAATATTAAAATTTAAGTTATTGTAGTGGTCCTAGCAGGCGATGACTTGGTACGGAGCATGCACCAACTCATCTGCAAAATATGGTCTTAAGAAAGCATGCCCGATGAGTGGAATCTCAGCATAGTGTGGTTGAGGCCCAGGTCCGCCCCGGACTGTAGCGCCACCTTAAGTAAGTAAGTAAGTAAGCAAGTAAGTGGTCCTGGTTGACAGACTTGAACATTTAGACAATTTCCGAATTTTTTTATTATAGAAATGTTTAAACAATCTTGTAAATTTGTTTGAGCTCAAATATCTTACAAACAAATGATACTACCGAAATGAGTTGAAGGACCAATTTTTTGACAAAGTTCTGGGCTCAAAAACTCGGTTTATTGATAAATTAGAACTGCCTTGAGCTTTAAATTATTTCTCCATTAAGTCCTCAAGCGTTAAAACTTGGATTTAGTTTTCAGTTTGAGATATAGTTATTATAGACTCTTAAATTTAGTTTAGAATATTAGAACTCTGTTTAGCTATATCTTCACTTCTTCCAAAAAATTAATTTTTAGATTCAATACGGTTTTGGATGAAATTAAAGACCACAGGACATTTGTGGTGCAATAATTAAATATTTTCAGGAAATATATAATCATGAACGATTTGGCAAAAAGTCATAAATAGGAGCTGCAAGACGCTGACAGTTTCATAAAGTTTAGTTTAATAAGCATTTAGACACATTTAATTTTTATTTTTTTGTGTAATTTATTAAAGTTTTACATATTTACTACAACAAAGGGTGGGAGGACGGTATTGATTCTATTGAGTCTGCACAAATAGACATATGTTAAAGCTATTTTAATTATTACGAAACTCTAATAACCTTTTGCCTGAATCTACTGAACATACGATTTCTTGAAACACACATTTTAAAGGAAATGTAATAAAACACGAAAACACAATTTTGATACAAAATTTAGAACATGGCAGATTTGTTTTTGAGTCAGAACTATCTACGGAGTGTATAAAAAAATCCCATTCAGCTGTGATCAAAAATTCCTAGAACTCAAAAATTAAATTATACCAAGTTCTGACAAGAGCTGATTAGGTGCGAAGAAAGCCTTAAGTTCTAAATAATTTTAAATTGGAGTTAAATAGATAAAACGATTACTACTAAGATCGAGGTTTTATTTTATTTTAGAACTTCGTTTAGAAACTGACAGTTAATGAACTAAAAAATGATACTAATTTTAAAATAATTATATAGGGTCCGGCAAAAAAAACTCCCGTATTTTTAGACGCTTATATTTAAATCTATGTATAGATAAAATGGTATTCCGGATATATGTAGATTGATAGAGGTCTACGTTCCGTTTTTAGTCATCATAATGGCGTGGCACGGTGAGCATCGCGCATTTGTCGTAGAGGAATATATCCGTAATGGTGGTTCTGCGATTACTACTCAGCGAACATTTTGCATTCGATTTCAACTTGGACGAGATAATCCTGTTCCGGATAGAAAAACAATTTAAGTTTGGGTATCAAACTTTAGAGCAACGGGTTCTGCGCTAAAGAGAAAATCGTCTGCCCGACCTTTAACTACAACATCGCCGTGTAAGTGCGTCTATCCAGGAATCTCCAAGGCGTTCAGCACTTAAACATGCAGCTGCCCTTGGAGTGTCTGATAGGAGTGTAAGAAGAATTTTTTGCACACATATCTTCATACGGAAATCTTCATACAAAATGATGATCGCACAAGAATTAAGTGAGAGAGATTTTGAGACTCCAAGAGTCTCTGACGAGGCCCATAACCATTTATCTGGTACTGTAAATAAACAAAAATTTCGATACTGGGCAACAGAAAACCCTCAAGAAATTCATCAACAACCACTTTACAGCCCTTTTGTGACAGTTTGATGTGCTGTTGCTGAATTTGGTGTGTTAGGTCCGTATTTTTTTTGAAGAAAATGGGCAAAAAGTTACAGTTACAGTTAATGTGTCACATGATTGAGACCTTCATATAACTAAACTTAAATAAGTTTACTATCAACTACAAAAAAGTGTGGTGCCAATAAGATGAACCCACAGCACACACTTCACGGCTTGGCGTTCACTGACCATTTTGAGAGAGATGTTTCAAGGGCATCTTCTTTCTTTGAGAGGAGACATTGCCTGGCCACCAAGGTCCCCCGATTTATCACCTTGTGATTTTTTTCTTTTTTTTTAAAATTCAATAAAATTTGTCCGTTAAATTGTTTATTTCATTGCCTTTTAAAATATGGGAGATCTTTTTGCCGGATCCTGTATATTGCGATAAAAATAATGTTTTCAACTTTTGGTTAAATTTTGTATAAAAAGTCGATTTATAATTTTTGTTAACAAAACATAAGATCCTACTCAAAATATCGCAAAATTTATTTAATTTCTTGAAAATATGGACAGAAAACATCTAAAATTTTTGTTTATATATTTTTAGAAGATCTTTAAGGGTTCCAATGCAAAATATCAGAAGCGATGTCGCTCCAGAATTTTTCTTCAGTTTAGTGGAAATTTAATTTGGTTTTTGCTGTTCACAAATATTTTTGTGAATGTATCACAGATCATACTTCTAATGGAATAACCATACATACATTCAATTGGTGGTGCACCAGTAAGTTGAGAACAAGGGGCCTAGTAACTTAGAACTTTCAACCATTAATGAGTGAGAGTACTGTTGCCAAAAATGGAGGGGACCTACAATTTTAAGCCGAATCCGATAGGCTAAATTGAGAAAGCAATTTTTATGACAAGAATTATTCTTGCAGAATTTTTCAATTCCTCACAAGAGGCAGTACCCATGAGAATAACTTTATAGATGACATAGGCAGGGATCGAACCCAAGACCTCTGCCATGATAGTCCAACGCCGTAACCATCATGATACGGGTATGATGGAATGACCATATCCCACATTATTAAGATTTTTCTGAGGGTGCAAGAAATATTTGAGCGTTTTTGATCTGTTTGTAATTAACAAGGAATTCATTCGCATAAAACTTAAATTTGTCAGTCTTTAGCTGCCGAGTAAGTCCTAGTAATTGAAAATATCTGTAATACTTGAACTTGAAGGAATGTTCATCAGTTTACCCTTGAGCTCAAATATTTTAAGCGCACATCAAGAATGTGAAATGTTTTACCCAACACTGCAGTTCTCTTTCATTTTGATATTCAAAGCTTTAAGACCGATTTGTGCTAAGAGCCTTAATTTATACATAAGGTCAAAATGTGTGTTTTTCACGAAATTGAAAAAATTGAAAAAAAATGTTGTATCTAATGGAATTCTTTAGATTCGCCCTTAAAAACAGCAGGTGCTAACTGACCTTCACATGTTTAGCACTTAGAATTGGTATAGGTTCATTCTAATCAATTAAATGGGACGATACACATTCCCCTTCACAAAATTTTTATCAAGTCGTAAATAACAGTTAGGCATAGGTCCTTACGCAATCCCCGGACATAATTTTTACTTAGCCATAATTATTAACTGTCACTTTTTAAATTCATTAAACTTAAGTTGCCATACAATAATATCGGAACAGCCATTATAAGAAAGATTTGATGAACTTTGATTCCCATTCTCAACTGTCATGAATCTGCAAATATCTCAATAAGTCTCGATTTGTTTTGCTTGGTTTCTATCCCAAATTTTTCTCGTATCATAAAGATGACTTTGCATTTTTTCTTTTTTCAAATTTATTGCTTAATATTGCAAACAAATTGTGTTTGAAAAAAGTACAATTTTTCACTCTGTCATCTTAAACCATCACTGAAAACAAAATCAATCAATATAACAAAAAAAAACACAGACAACAAATTTTGAAGTCCTTTAGAAAAATTGGACCAATATTCCATCAAGACCAACAACAACACAGTGAAAAATAAAAAAAACTCAATAAAATAAAAATCACCACAAATTACAACACACAAATCTCTGGATGACATAAATAAACCCAACAGAAGCTGGATTTTAGGATTTCATCTTCTTTATATAGTATCCTGTTTTTTTTTTGCTGTATTTGTGTATAATTCCCAAAGCTCCTCTACACATCATAGTACACGAGTATAGCCCAGATACTACATTGTACTTCTTCTTTATACTCCTGCCACTCAAAATGGCTCTTCAGTTTGCAATAAAAATCATATTCCGCCCTGGCTTAACTCATAAGGACAACATCAACTAAGCGTTCGCTATGAATTATGACGGTTTGGTCGGGAGTTGGATGAAGCTTTGGAGTTCTTAAATGAAAATGATTCCATACAATCCTCTTGATTTTAGAAGGAACTATGGATATAAGAATATCCCCCTAACAAAAAATATGTCAACTGTCTTCGTTATGTAGTTTGAACCGTTTGTCTTTCCAATAACAAAAATACGAAAAAATAAGAACATACGAAAAACTCAAAGAGGGATGTCCTTGCAGAAATGTGCTCCTATATTGCGTGCGCGATATTTGATTTATGGCCATATTTGGAGTGTCTCGCTTGAGAAAGTTTATCTCGCATCGTATACAAGAAGAAGAGTAGTTAAAGATTTAACGCATGACTTACGCGACGACGACGGCAGTGGATATGATTCAGTAGATCAAGGTTGCTCAATTCACTATATTCCAAGGTTTCACAATTCTCATTTACAATTTAATAAAAATCTATTAAGCGTCTCGATGAAATGAAACTATAGCAATGCAATGAATTGTTACTTCTTTCCACGCACTGATTCCATGGTTCGATGGTGGTGCTTCCACCAAACCATAAGCAACATTGAGCTAAATGAATTGTTCAATTAAATTGCTTATCGTTTTCAACTGGGATAATATTATCGATAATAATTAATTTGAAATGCTCTCTCTCCGTTTTGTTAGTGCCGGGCAATAAGCCACGCCAACTCCTCGCCGTTTACCACTCCAATAATTTCAAAATCCTAAAATGGTAGCATTTTCGTAGTAGTTACAATGTGGCTATGTAATGTATGAGAAAATGGACACTTTTATGTGATTTCAATTTAACGGTTTTAGCGATGCAATGGCATTCCAATAACCACACATAGAGTACAAAGGCAACGAATCCTAGTCGCTGATATAAACCATCGCCAGCGTTGTCAATTTCGAGGGAACGTGCTTAGGTTTTGAATGTACCTATATGTGATGCTCTATCTCTGGCAGGTTTTCTAACGGCTATAGAGCTATTCATTATTCTGTGGTCTTTGGTAGATAGGTTTAATTAAGCTGATCATAGACAGGCGATTAATTAAAAAAGCTATTTACTGAGAAGGGGGAAGCGATTTAGCTTTAAGCTTGGCTTTATATCACTGGATTGTACTTGGAGGCTGGACTTAGCTAAGTCGAATATTTTGTTTTGGAAATTTTTGTTCATAAAGTGAAAGTCTGAATAGAAGCATGACAATGAAACACATAACAAGGGGAAGAGGGGGGGGGGGCTTAAACCTCTTAAAATAACAATTAACTGATGTTCAAAATTGCTTTGTAGTCAATTATCTCGAACAAAATAAAAGAATTTAAAAACCTCAAAACTTTCTAATGATGTACACTAGTTTTAGAAAAAAATTGAAATAATCTACAAAAACTATTCAAACGAAAATGGGTGAAAAATTAAATTTCTTACCTTCCGAAAATCTTGAAAAATAAGTTAACCTTTAATCATTATTTGTATAATTTTTCAAATTGCAAAAAAAATATGAACTTAAAATTGCGATTATTGGAAAGTTATCAGTGTGTGTCGCATCTCAGTTTTATGTATAATTATAAAATATGACTCAATCTTAAAAAGGACCTTTTTTAAAAGAAATACAAATTAGAACTCATAACGGTTCTATCCCTATAGAAAAAAAGAATGTATGAATTCACCTTAACCAATTCATCATTCTTGTCCGCTAATACATTGTTAAGAAAGAAAAAAAAAATCTAACTTGATTTGTAGACTTTGAAAAGCTATAACGAAACTATTTTCGAACACGTCACTCACATCCTATTTGACATTCAATCAATCCCCTTCTATGTTGCATTTTTCTACATTTATGTAGCGGTGGTGACGGATTGTGTATTGTGTATAAGGTCCTTTCTTGATCAATCAATGTCTAACAATCTTTCTCAATATCGGGGCATTGAATCCGCAAAACCTGTCCGATTTAAAAAGGAGAGGAAACAATGAAACAAATTCTGGGATTCAAAATAAATTTGCAAAAAAAAAAAATATTAAAAATCAAACCAGAGTTCCTTTCCCTCCTCCACACACATAAACGTGATCCTGCTTCGTTTAGTTTTCTTCCTTCAATTTTTTTTTGGTTTGATATTGCGATGCATGCTGCACAACATGTTGATTTCAAATTCTTTTCATTGATTTTCTAGGATGCACTACATAACATACGAGCTATAGGGACGACAGGATAAAAATTTTAAAATTGAAAAAAATCTCTTGTATTGATTCTATATTGACAAAGCGTGTACCTGTCAGCTTGGGGGAACGCGCGTGGCGTAGCTGCACTTTTCGCTTTTGAAAATTGTTCTACTCGTACTACCGTCATCCAGGAAAGCCAGTCAGGTTTGCCGCTGTCGCTTACCACCGCCGCACCGCAGCGCCTCGCACTGCCGGGAGACTTGTTTAGTTCGTAGAATGACTCCTGCTGCACAAGATTTCTGCTTTATAAGCATCTCTAAACATGAACATACCTTCCCTAAGCTACATACCCGTGTGTGTATCAATAGAAACCGCGTTCTATTTTTCGAAAAAGGATACGTTTTCCAATTCGATTTAAGTTCTTGTTGAACGTAGTTTATTTATTTTATTTTTCATCATTTTATCCTTGCTTTAGAACGAACGGTAACATGTTTCTGCCACACTATAACACAAAAATCAAAAAATTCTAAAAAACACCGTTCAATAGTGAAAGAAGCCAGTTAGGTATGTAGAAAGGAGGAAATAAACTTGATTCACCGCATGCGGTATTGAAAAATTGAATCCTTTGTGTATATGTCAGATGCAGACTCACGATACCTAAATATATTAGGATTTTTTTAGGGGAATGAAATTAAAAAAAGAATCACGTCTGAAAACCCTCATTGTTTTTCAAATCTTCGACAGAAATAAACCAGTTAAGGTTTTTTTTATTTTTAGCCGCATATCAGATCAGAGATTGTATAAAAGAGTGGATTATATGGTTTCATGGTAAATCATTGTGAAGTGTGATTGACTTTCACCTCGAGGGAGAGTAATCAAAAAGGACGAATTTTGGTCACTTCTCGAAATCGGTATTTGTTTCGAAAGAGTATTTAGAAATTCGGACGTTTTACAAGTAAAGTAAAAAAAAAGACTCAAATTATTTTCCACTGTCAAAGGACCTTTTCTAAAAATATATCCTTCTATTATTTTTACTGAGAGTAGTGAGAAAGGAAGAATATTATCAGAAAATGCTTGTGACAAAATTCAGAAGTCCATTCTAATGGAATAAACTAAGCGAGAGAAATTATTATTTTTATTTCTGTATGTATTTTCTACTCCTTTTTTGTATACATCCTTAGCCTTTTGTGTTCAAAAACACTCTCTTAACGCTATGTTCAATGCAATTATTGTCTTTGTCCATTTCTCTACAAAATGCAGTCTTCTAAAAATACATCTTGATACGTATAAATTTGTTTTCGCTTTATTTTCCTTTATTATAACATTTTATTGTATTTTTTTGTTCGGTTTGTTATTATATTTATTTTTGTATTTTTCTTAACAAAGGACGAAGTATTATTTCTACTAAGATGTTATTTAAGTTTTCACAGAGATTTTCATTTCAAAATAACGACACAAATGATACGATACCAACAAATGATCACATATACATATACAAGAAATAGCACTTTACAAAAAAGTACACCACACCATTGTGGAGAAGTGGAGAATGGTTGTCCATTCAATAATGTTATAGTTAAGGTTAGAAATATACAAGAGTCTGTTTGTATAAAACAAAAATAGTATATCCTTTTTGTATACTATTTGGATTCTGAAAATAAATGAAGAGAAATTGAAGAAATAAATTTTATAAAACTTGTGATGAGGGTAGGGGTGGGGGGGAGTATTAGTTTCTAAACCTAAAATGTGTAGAGAATGAATACGTCTTTATTTCAAGACAATTGATATTTATTTATGTAATCAATTAAAATTAGAAAAGGAGTGAAGGCATCAAACTATTTTCAGTGAAAATATCTTTTAAAAGACGAATTTATAAACAAGAAGACAAATTAAATATCCTTGATGGTCTTTTGTTCACTCAAGACCTTTTGTCTTAAACCTTCAAGGAAATTATCGAACAGGTAAATAATGTTGTCTGAGGTAGTTAGCTCACATCGTCTTTCACAGACTGTTTTAAATGCGAAGTTTTCACCTTTTGACTTGTGATATATTTAAGAATGAAGAAATTTTAGGGTTGATACAAAAATCTAGGTTATGTTTTACTCAATTTAAAAAGCTGATCTTAATATTTCTGTTTTTTTAAGTTATTTCCTTCAAAAATGAATAAAAAGTTATGTTTCTTTTGAAAAGGCTTTATTAATTTTGGAAGCCGCTCATTTTTTTATAACTATTAAGGTCTACTTGAATATTGAACTTGTGGAATCGAAGAAAATGAATAAGGTCGATGATTTTGAGAACTTTCTCCATATGAGTCATAAGACTAAAGGTTCATAACTTCTACTTTTCCACAATCATCACCTACTCCTACTTAAACAAGGCTTACAATCCAACGCTTATGTCTCCAACTACCATTCCACCTCCCACGATGTAATGGCAAAAGAACTGTACAGTGCTCGCGTCTCTGGTGCTCCTTCCCACCCTAATCATGTACTTACATATCAGAATGGTGTTCTAAACATCAACTTACTCTTTACCCTATCTATTTTTTCCAACCCCATCTTTTATCACTATTAGGTTTGATCTTAGGTGTTAAACGACCCGTGCCGATGATCAGCCTGGCTGCGGCCCAATTAAAAAAATAGCTCAGTTTCTAACGGAGTATCAGGATACCTGGCGACCAACGGATTAACCAGCCTTATCTGCATAATGAGAATCTCTCTATAGACGGACCTCTCTCTCTTCGCAAGTCGTGGGAACAAGTATGAATGTAAAAAAAAAGCAAATAAATTTTGAGACCGGTATCGCATTGAATGGGCAAAGAGTGTTCTAGCCAGAGCAAGGACCAATAAAGACTCCACGTCTTAACGCGAAAGGTCTCTTGAGGTTGACACCAAAACGCCCTCATGTGTACAACACCAGCACTCCCCTCAATCCCATCAAAAAATACAGTTTCAGTGCATTTACGAAGGGCAAAGTCGTGGTTGTGGTCATTGACGGTACAATTTCGGCTAATCGATGGCAGTTGGTCAAGGTAAAGCTCTCAGCTGGATTTTCTAAGCATTTTGGGATTGATTCCAGGACCACTTTCTTCATTCGTTCCTTCCATAAGCGATGGGGGTTGGCATCAAGGTGATGGAAAACTCATGGTTTGTGGCGATGAGGTGAAGTTTGGCCTGGTGTGAAACTCGAGGTTGTTGCTAAGGAAGACATTCCTAAAGCCCGCATTTAGATTCCAATCAAACCTACTGGTATCGAGGACATTCTCAAAATGATCAAGGTGTGCAATCCATCCCTCCGGCTCATAATTAGTAGATCCCTAAGCTCAAGAAGGTAAAGGATAGTCTTCACTGTTAATGATTTGATGAAGAAATATTAAATCATTATTAACAAGACTTCGATATAGAGATTGCAATTGAAGTAGCTGAATACGGTGTTCATAGGGAGGCAAATTATAAAGATATCCAAGGAAGACCCTTAAAGGCAAAGCGAATGAAATTATGTTGATGTTCTATAAAAAGGAGTCCATACTTGCGATGCATATTCAACATGAGGACGAACATGTCAATTGTACAAAGAAAGATTATCGAAGAGATCATTGAACTCCTTTGCCCAGTGTTTTATAAAACAAATCATAGCATTGGAAATAAAATTAATGTGATGTGTAAACTCTAGATTGAAAGAGAAGTAAACGCCTAAATCTTTAAATGTGGAGACGCTAACGATCCCTTTTTTTAGTAAAAGTTATCGTCTGGCATTTTAAAGGGTTGAGGGCAAGGCTATTTTTCCCACACCACAATGTTAAACTATCAATGTCGACTTGTAAAAGGAAACGATCATGAGTGAACTTTATAAACTAAAAAAATTTGCATTTCATTAGCAAAAATGAGAACTGCACTTGAACGTAGACATGACGATACGTCGTTAATAGACATGTTGAACAGAAAAAGGTCTAGATGGCTTCCCTGGGGAACACCATATTGAGCAACAAAAGGTTCAGAAAGACAATTTCTAAATTTTACCTCACAGGATCTGTTTTCATGTTATGATTTGATAAAATCTAAGAAAAATGGTGGAAAACTAAGATCTTTTAGTTTAAATAAAATAATTCCGTAGTTTTGTTGGTCAAAAGCTTTAGAAAAGTCAGTGTATACACAGTCAACTTCATAACCTTGTTCTAAGGGTTTGAACATATGTTTGAGAATGTGAGGAGATTAGTTACGGTTTTTCTTTTTTCAATAAACCATGTTGTTGTTTGCAAATTTCACTTTCACAAACATCTTGTTCAAACAATTTAGAAATGCAAGAAAGCTTAGCAATGGGCCCGTAGTTTGTTAAATCCGCCTTGTTACCTTTCTTAAAAATTGCTGTTAGAAATGACTTCTTCCATGCACTGGAAAATTTGCCTGTTTTTAGAAAAATATTGAATAAGAACGTAAGGGGTTTAACCAAAGCATTACTACACTTTTTTAGTACTATCGGGGCAATACCATCGGGACCGCCTGGGCAGTCATCATTCAACGCAGATAAAAGATCAAGGACCGTACTTTGTAGTACAGGGATGTGACTACAGCTAGTTTGAGCAAAGGAGTGAAGATTATGAAAATACACTTCATCAACTTCTTAAGGGCTATTAACAAATGACTCACGGAAATTTGTTGCGAAAGCGTTACAGATATCAGCAGTTTTATCTAACGAAAGGTTCTTGTAAGTGAAGTTAACTGGAAAGCCATCGGATTTTTTTCTTTAAGTTTACAAGTTCCCAAATTTGTTAAGGATTCTCTTTCAAAGAGGTGCCTATACCAGTAAAATAACAAGCGTATACAAAATTAGAAAGTGACTTACATTCATTAAAGAATTCAACATAAAATGAGAAGTTGAATGGAGACAGAGTTTTGAGATATGTTTCCTATGCCTTAATTTTTTGTTTCGAAGTGAACGTAATTCTTTTGTGTACCAAGCGTGGTTAAAGTTAGTATTTCTTGATTTTTTAAAAGGTAGATTTTTTTCTAAAAATCATTAAGGATCTTATAAAAAATTGAAACTGCTTCGTCAATATTAGAAAATGCTAATGTATTAGCAATTCCAGAAATGGTTAAATCTTCAGACAACAACTGGAAATTAGTTTTTCTGAAGTCAAAATTATATAAGCAATCAAAGGAACTACTGTGTTCAGTAAGATGATTACTTAAGTAAAGAAAAATGTCCAAGGGCGGTGATATTTATCAATATTAGTAGCTCCTGATATAGATCTTAGAACAAGAGTACTAATAGCGTCAGAGAAAATACTAAATCGAAAATTCGATTATTTCAGTTGTTAATACAGCTTGTTTGCTGTAAGTCAGTAACGAAGATTTTATCAAGAAAAAATAGTTCCAATTATGATGAAGAGAGATGGGCTTCAAGGGAAGATTCGTCTTCTGATGAAATCCAGTCAATGTGTGGTTAATTAAAATCACCTAGAAGTAAAATATTGGTGTTAGCGCAGGACAAACTGATAACAAAGTCTAATGGTAAGGAAAGTTCGCTATAAACAGAAACTTAACTTTCTGGATGAATATAAACGTTTAAAATGAAAATAGTCTTAATCTGTACCATTATCTTTACACATACCAGTTCAATTAATAATTCAAATGGAAAATATACAGAAGAAGAGAAATATGTATTTTCTACACCTCCACCTAAATCCTTTGCATTATCAACATGACGATCATTTCTGTGAACTTCCAACTCTTTTGGCTGAAAAGTTCTGTGTCGGAAAAGCTTGAAATAAGCCAAGTTTCTGTCAAAACGAACACGTCATGTGGAAATGATGAGGAGTTGCGAACAATTTCAGCAGTCTTACTAAGAAGTCCCCTTACGTTTTGGTAGAAGAGGGCAAGCCTGTTTTTTTTGGAGATGGAATCCTTAAAAATCATATCAAATAGAATTTCATTTCAATAGTCCCTTTTAAAATATTGTTTTCGTTTGCATGCTTTTTCAATTTTTTTTTATGCAGGGAAACAACTGACCGTTTTATACAACAATTTTCAAAAAGGGTTTTTGTCTCGAAAACGGCCCAAGGAATTTGATAAAATGTTTTGTTGCATAATATTTTTGCACCAAGTAACTTTATTTAAACTCGCCCTTTAAATATTTTTGGAAAAAAAAAGAAACCTCTCAAAAAAATATAGATTCAAACTCAAAGGATTTAAAAATGTTGCGAAATGTCAACACTTTCAGTTTGACAAATAAGCTTAGTTACAAAAAGTCAAAATAGAAAGTTATGATTAAAAGAAACAACATTTAAAATGTTTATAACTTATTTTGTATATAAATTTTACTTAAAAAAAGTGCAAACTTCCCAAAAATATTGAATTCTAAAAAAAATTGTTGTTAGTTATTACGAACAAAAATTCTATCAGTCAAATAAATTCTTTCACAAATCATAATTAAAATTTCAAACTTAATTTTTCTTAAATTTTCTCCTATACAGAAAAAAATTAAATTCCCTTCTCTTTTCTTAATTGATCAAATTCAATTTTTTTTTATTTTTGAATTTATTAATACAAACAAAAATGGAATTTCTGCGAACTAATTAAACATTCATCAGATCATCTTCTTATACTTCTTTCATTTAGGTATAATTTCCAAGTAAACTAATTTGAATTTGATTAATTTAAGCTTATTCATCTGTGCAAGCATTTGTAAAAAGGCAATAACATAAAACCAAAAATTCAATTCACCTTTTATTCAAACCAAGCTACCGACGAACAAAAAAATCAAAAAAAGGTCATATTTTTCGATTTAATAAAATCCAAAATATGGTATTCCCAAAAAAAGCCGTTATCACTACAAGCACCCAAGAATCTACAATTACAATCTGCCTTCCTATTTCTTTCCTTTCCCTTTCCAGCTATCTATACCAACAATATCCTTAGACACCACTGTGCATAAATTCAAAAGCCAGATATCCGTTAAAGAGGAAACTTGATGTGAATTAATTACATTTCAAAACTCCAATTCAAACAAAAACGTAAGTATATATACCAACAGAAACAAAAAACAAACAAATGAACGGGGGGGGGGGGGGCGAGAAGGACGAACAAAACAACAAAAACAAGGAAAACAAGAAGAAAAAGAAGCAGAAGAAACGAAGCTTGAATCGAATTTCCATCTTTTTTGTCTTTATATACCTACCTACAGGAATTTCTACTTATTTCTATAAGGACTTCCGCCAGAAGTATAAGGAAAACAAATTCAGCAACCATTTTTGTGTTTGTATTGAAATTAATTCCATCAAAAAGGAAGCACCTTAAGAGTGAGAAACAAAAGAAAAGAAACAAAACAAAAATAAAACATCCGACATTTTCATAAACCATCTTTGATATCTAACTGTTTATACAAAAGACACCAGGACCAACATCAGCCAAAGCCCCAACCCCACCATCAAGACCGTAGGCAAAGCATAGAAGATATCTGGTGCCATCAAATGAATTCACTTAAAGTCATTCAAATTGTATATTTGGTTTTACTAAGCTAATTGGATACCCACAAAAGTGACCAAAAATAGAGGTATCCTCTGTACTACAAAGGCAAAAGACTTCTCCTTATATTTTATCAGCAAAGCATAACGCCAAGGAGCGAGGACCTTTTAAAAACGCAGTTCTAAAAAAAAAATAAAATAATATTAAAAGCTTTGTAGTAGCTTCGCTTCCGCCATCACTGATGCCAGTTCAAGCGAATTCGGTTAACAATTCTTATCTTAACGTATTTTGCGTTGGCCTCTTTGATATTGATGGTGAAAATTAGAAAAGATGTTGGCTATGGCGGTATACGCTTTTCTACAAAGACGATGCTGAGAAGGAAGGAAGAAATCTAAAATTAGTCGCTTCGGGAAAAAGCCAATCAATTGAGAATTCTTACCTTTTTTTCTTCATCTCTTTATTTTTTTATTATTATTTTGTGTGCGTTCTTCCCGATTTTTCCGGTGAGGATTTCCTTCTTTTTCTTAACCGAAAAATATGCTTACGCTTAATGCGTTCTATAGGGTACAATATAACGAATAAGAAAAAAATGTATCAAAGTTTGACGATGAGGTTGGTTGATTATTATTATTTTCTTTTTCTTGATTTCGTATTTTTGCACAGGGCCAAAATGTGTCTCTAGATGATATCAAGGATATTCAAATTAATTTATACAAATTGCAAATAGATTTTTATTATTTGTTTAGGTATTCCCAGTTGCCTCAAGATGTTTGAAAATATTAATTACACTTTTTATATATCTCCATATTGAAAGTCCTTAAATCTGTACTTTTATTTGTGTTACCTCTTTTTTCCATTCCTTAATTTTTTGTTTGACTACTAAATGGAGTTTTTAGAACAAGTAAAAAAGGGTTTGCATTTAAGGAGGTTTCAAATTGATTTTGTTGAAGCTAACAACTTTAAGGATCTTAAAATCTATGAATTCATTTGAAGCTCAAGCTGTGAATCCTGACTTTCCATGCATGTAATAAATTCACCCCTGTTTTTTTTTATGGTTAAACTTTCTTATTGCCTAATATTTTTTACCATATGAGACAGAAATTACACAGAAAAATACCCCTGGGAACGAGGGAACGAGGGAAAAAAGTAACAGCAGTAGGAGTAAAATCGTTCAGCATTTTTTGTAAGTAAATACGATAACAGACAACCGCCAAAAAAAGAACCAAAAAGAAGAAACACGATGTTAAAATTTATTCGAAGGTCCTTATTCAATTTTGTTTTTGATTTTGTTTGTTTTCGAACCTTTTATTTTATACATTTAATTGAATGAAAAGAATTTAAGCTTCGACTTTATATTTTCGATTTATTTATGAAGCATACATATATGTATGTATCGTTCTTTTGATTATATATGTGACATATATGAAATTGTGCGTGCAAAACGGGCAGTGCGTGTGCTTTTGAAATAATTAGATCGTATAAAAATAAGTAACATGAAAGGATTTTGTATCTAAATTCGTTTTAAGGAAATCTTAGATACACACGTTTGTATATATTATGTATGCATACGTGCTACTCATGTTTTATTGGTGTTGTGTTGCCTTGAACTTGGAATAAGACTTCTTAAGTATCATACATATTGTATAGTTAAGTTATATAACATATTTTGTTTTTTTTTTTTTTTTATGAAAGTTTAACTTTAGTCAGGTTTCTCTTAAAGAGATGTTTCTTTTTCAAATAAAAATCATATGGACTTTTTATGGTTCATGGCTGTTCAGTTCATTCATCTTTGTTTTGTATAATAATAATAATGCTCTTCAAGATGGCTTAAACAAGCATGAGTTTAAGTATTTGTGAGAAAAACAAAATAGCGGAAAAGAATCATTCTGACCATTTCAAACTATAAGATATTAAAATGTATAAAATATTGAGAGTACACTTGGGCGTATGAGTAATATTAAAAAAGCAAGAATTTGCCTTCATTTTTTACTTTAATGCTTTTTTGACCTTTTAATACTTTTTTAAAAACATTTTGGGTTAACTTTCACCAAACTTACTACTAGCAGTTAAGTCTTTTTGACAATAAGGTGGAGAGTGCTTCAATATTTATTTTAAATGTTTTGAATAGTTCTACAAAAAAAGAGGCCATAAATATTAGATTTCAGTTGACTTACATAAATATTTAAGACACGCTAAAACATTTATACTGAAACGGTTTCTTACAGAAAAATGCAGAACTGTTTGATTGTAATTGTTTTTGTAATAATTCACATCATAATTTTGAAGCATATTGAAAACATATAAAAATGTTGTTGAAAACGGACATTTTCGGAATTAAATGAACTCTATAATTACATAAAAAAAGTATATAACGTATTCCAATGACAACTGTTGACAAGTGGCTTATAACTCTCAACCATTCTCGCGTGCGAGTAGTTTTTTCAGGGATCAAGGAACCTACACTTTCAAACCAGATCAAAACGTCTAATTTGGGAGAGAGCTTTTCATGACAAGAATTACTCTTATAGGATTTTGCAATTGCTCATACTAGGCTGTGCCCGTGGAAACCTCAAAAAACTATGTATTATAATAAAATGATTTAAACTGTATTTTAAAGAAATAGGGTAGTACTTTTTAAGATCACCATACAATTTAAGAACTGTAGTGTGTTTTACTTTAGCCCTAAAAACACTATTTTCAGTTGCCTTCAAATTGTTAAAAACTGATATTTTAAAAACCTGATGTGATACAAAAATGTGTAAGGCAAGATTCGGGTTCAGAATAAATTAATCTCTTTGCTTGTAAGTCTTCCTTAAAGTTGCTTTAAGATATTTTTTTTTAAATATATGTAATAACTGGCAGATGGCAATGCCACACCCATAACTTTTTATTTATTGAAATTTGAATTGTAAACTTTGAAAACTATATTTTTCAGTCCAGACGCTGAACCCAATTTTTGAAAGTTTTTAAGTATAATCGTCTTCCAGGTCCATATCATCAAATTGGTTCCAAAATATTCGGTTATCATTAAACGTTCCGGTCTTGATCATCACGAAAGAAGAACGACCCACTGATGCCACCACATAACCGAATCAAACCGAAATTTTTTCGGGATGCAATGATGACGCATGGAGGACGTGTGGATTGCTGCCTGTCCAATACTGTATATTTTGTTCATTGACGAAGCCATTCAGCAAGAAATGACCCTCATGGGTGAAGAAGAGGTGAAGAAGAGGAAAGAGGAACACCGGCTTCTTAGATGAAAAAAAAGAGAATGGGAAGCGTGCGATAGATGAGCTAGAGGAATGTCACACCGCGAATGAGGTTCGTAAATTAAAGACGATCAGGGGAACATCGTAGTAGAACCGCAGTCAATGTTGAGAATATGGAAAGACCACTTCTCCAAATTATATAACGGCAACGACGAACCGAATTTCGCTGTAAGGAAGATAGAACCACTCAACTTAGGCGACGCAGATAAAAATTCCGCCTACCCGACCTTGACGAAGTGAAGGTAGCTATATCTAAGCTGAAATCAAATAAAGCTGCTGGGGCTGACGGCATCGCTGCCGAACTATTTAAAGCTGCAGGCAATGACTTGGTAGGGAGCATGCACTAGTTAATCTACAAAATATGGTCGGAAGAAAGAATGCCCGATGAGTGGAATATCAGCATAGTTTGCCCGATACATAAGAAAGGACACCCAATAAATTGCGCCAACAACAGAGGCATCAGTCTCCTTAACATTGCATATAAGATCTTCTCTGCCGTATTATGTGAACGTCTGAAGCCATTCGTCAACAACCTGATTGGTCCTTATCAGTGTGGCTTCAGACCAGGAAAGTCCACAATCGACCAAATACTCACACTACGGCAGATCTTGGAAAAAACCCAGGAGCTTCAAATCCATACCCACCATCTCTTAATCGATTTTAAAGCCGCGTATGACAGCATCCACAGGGAAGAGCTCTACGCAGCAATGTCTAGTTTTGGCATCCCTATCAAATTTACCGTTTGTACAAAATGACTATGGAGAATTCACGCCGCTCTATCAAGGTCGGAAAAGATCTCACCGATGCATTTGATGTCAAAAAAGGTTTAAGACAAGGTGATGAACTGTCATGCGACTTCTTCAACATTGTTCTGGAAAGAATTGTGCAAAACTCAACCGTCAACACTAGAGGCACAATCTTCTAAAGGTCCATCCAATTACACGGATACGCAGATGATATTGACATAATTGGAAGATCAAAGCGTGATGTCAGTCGAGCGTTTTTCAGCATTACGACGGAAGCGAAGAAGATGGGTTTAGTGGTCAATGAGGGCAAGACCAAGTCTATGCTGTCATTAAAAAATTACACTGGACAACGACGTCTTGGACAAAACGTCACCGTGGACAGTTTTAACTTCGAGGTAGTTAAGGACCTTGTCTACCTAGTCACCGCTATTAGCACAGACAACGACACCAGCGCTGAAATCAAACGAAGAATAACTCTTTCAAATAACTGCTTCTTTGGACTTAGAAGGCAATTGAGAAGTAAAGTCCTCTCTCGAGCATCTTAAATCACCATCTATAAGACACTCATCATTCCGGTATTCATTTATGGCCTGGATTCTGTCAAAGAAAGATGAGAGCGTCTTAGGATGCTTCAAGAGAAAAATAGATGGAGAATGGAGGGGAAGATATAACTCAGGTGGGTGAAGAGCTTAACTTATCTGGCGTGCGAAACTTGAGACAGATAGTTATGGACAGAGTTGGTTAGTTTAATCTTGTAAGGTTGTAGGCCAAGATATTTTCGAAGAATTCACCACAGTAGTGTCGCAGAGATGCCCATCATTTGAGAACGACCTGTAACAGACAAATTTGGCCATTCTGCTACAGAAGCCACAACGGCAGCAATATTCTCGACATAACGGGCACTTATATGTCTCACTTGTTCGGAAACATTTTGTACTGTGATAGTAGACAGACAGCGCTCTTAACGTTGAGGCTATTGACTTCAACTTTCGGTAGTAAATTTGATAATTTTGTCTAGTTGTTGGCTCGTATGCCTTTCCATTGTGAAATTTCAAACCTTATTTAAGAAAAATGTCAAATAAACGGCAAAGATATGGCTCCGCTTTGCTGTTCTTGTCGCTCTACTTTTGTAGCATCGCTGTTAAAAAATCCTTTATAAATTAGGTTTCAAGCATTGTCGAATTTTTAAAGTTAGTATAGTTCTGTACCTAATTTGTACACACCTTCAAGAGAATATGTGTTTTTAGTAGATATGATTCTACTACGTTATCTACAGAAGAGAACTGTACAATTTTATTTTCCTGACGTATTGCTATGTTTTATCGGTGAAAATTAATGTCACATACATATTGAAACGTCAATTCCTTGTTCAATTGCGCGAAGCCTCCCAGTCACCAAATTCAATATTGTACAAGAGATAAAGCCCGTTTCCGTCATAATAAGTGAAAAAGTCATTGGATTAAAAAAACCTCTATCAACGTACCATATTGTACATTATGAATGACGTCGAATTTTATACATTTATTGACCCTTGATAAGAAACAGCATAAATATTTCATTACCATATTTTCCATTGATTGACAGAAACATTATGCTTAAAGCAAACGCCGCCTATGCTGTATACGTCATAAAAATATATAAATAGTATGTTCGAGATCCCTCCACAATTAGTTTTATTTGGATTTGATAAGATTATTTTATGTAGACACACTTAAAGCTAAAAATAAAACCATAATTAAGAATTTCATTCAGGGATTTATTTTCAGAAATACTAAACATAATCTTTTATTTTTTTTTGTTTAGGCCAAAGGTTATTTCTTTAGTATCAATTTTTTATTACCACTTGTTTCTGAGATTTTGATTGTTTTCATAACATTAAAAATTGTTTTTTTTGAAATTGTGTTTAGGTTTGAATATAATTGAAGTGGTTTAGATGACCTAACGTTGTGAACATAACAAACTTAAGTGAAATGAAAAGGTAATCACATTTATATTTATCTTGTAGTGGTGGTGTTGTTCCTTTTTTTTGTTTTTAATTTATTATTATTTAAATACTGTATTATACTAAAATTAAACTTGACATGCGATAGCGTGTAAGTGCACTGGTTTCAGGGTTCAGGCGTCCATAGAAAAATAATTATAATGTTGGTGTGCACAAGCTTTCATACTTATGAGCTTAAAGCAAAATAAGTGGCAATAAGCTTAAGTATAACTCACATCTATGATTTCATTCACTTATTTATTGATGACATAACAAGTAAATTTTTCTAAACAGTTATTTCCATTTACCTTTTAAAAAAGAACAAAAACGTAGATATTTATTCTTTGACACAGTTTTATCATTTTAATATTCAAACCCGTTTTAGAAAACATAGTTTTTATGACGCATACGAGTATATAATTTTGTAATCTTTAATTCGTGCATTTTTTTTAAATTATTGAAATTATTTAAAACAATACGTAATTTTGTTAGTGAATTCATAAAGGCCATTTAACTAGCCTTTGATTAAAAACTTAGATAGTTATCGCAGTTTCAACATCTAGACTTACCAATACCGATATATTTAGAGAGATTTTTTTAAATTAAGTAATTTAAGAAAAAAGAAAAAGTCGGTCTGAAATAAAGATCTCTCAAACTTATTAAGCTATAGACTTTCAGTAAACTTCGTTTTATATATTATGACGTCAACCAAAATTAGTTTGAATTTTTGAAATTGAAATTACAGTTTTTTTTAATAAATCAAAATTATTAAAACAAAATGCGCAACTCAAATGAAATAAAAACCATCACAAAATACTGAGCTTTGGTAAAAATTGTCTTTTTATTAAAATATGTATCTTTGAAACAAAGAAATATAAGGAGTTGGATATTTTTTGTATTTTATAAAAAAAAGAGGATTGGATGCGACCCACACTGATAACTTCCCATCACGTGTGTCAATTTTTTTGATTAAAAGTTTGTCTATAAGTACTCGTATCAATTTTTAACAAATTTGCCTACTATTGAAGATATTGAAGTCGAAAATCAAATTTTTATCAACTTCTGTTAATTTTTTTTTTTGTACAAAAACTGTTAATTCGATTTTTTTCAAAATTTTATCGAATGTTTAAAACAATATTTTTTGAAAGATAAAAGTAGTTTAAAGCCAATATCACAAATTTTTGAAAAGATTTTTGAGTCGAAAATCATTTTGTACCAACTTTTGTTAATTTTTTTCGATTTTTAATTTTTTGTAAAAAAAAACTGTCAGTTTGATTTTTTTTCAAAATTTTACTGAATGTTCAACATTCACATTTTACCAATTTTTATACATTTTTTTTTAGTTTTTTATTTTTAGTAAAAAAATTGTCAATTCGATTTTTTTCAAAATGTGTCCTAATGTTGAAAACAATATTTCTTATAAGAAAAAATAAAATTGAAGCCTAAATTTCAAGTTTTTGAAAAGATACTTGAATCGATATTCAATGTTTACCAACTTTGGGTAATGTTTTTTTAGATTTTTATTTTTATAAAAAAAACTGTCGATTCGATTTTTCTCAAAATTTTATCAGATGTGAAAAACATTATTCTTCGTTGCAAAAAATTGTTTGGGAGATAAAATCATATTTTAGTCGTAAAATTTTGGAAGTGACAATTTTTTTTTCCAGTTTTTTTGATTTGTGAAAAAAAACCGTTAAGTGGGTTTTTTTTTAAAAATATACTTCTTGATATCACGTTACAATATAGTATATTAAATTGAATTCAAGTCTCTAGCGTTTTTGGTTCGTAAAATATTTAGGGTTAACCAAAATTGTCACCTTTTTTTCAAACTGCTATGGTAAAAACACCACCTGTGCAATTTTAGTGAGAGCACTTTTTGCATCTTTCTGCCTTATAATCTGTATAAAAAAAATTATTTGAAGTTGATATCTCTTCTGGTTCTTGAGCTATGGAGGACGAAAAAAACGTCGCGAATGTACGAACAGACATCTTTCTAAAAATCTTTTATTTCGACTCTAGGGACCTTGAAACGTCGAGAAATGTGAAAATTTTTACGCACAGACGTCTTTCTAAAAAATCTTGTATTTCGACTCTACTGACCTTGAAACGTCGAAAAATGTCAAAATTTTCAATTTGATAAATCGGATCCATTACAATAGCTTCCTATAGGGCCTAGTGACTAACAACTCTTAAACATTCTCGTATGCGAGTACTTTTGTCAGAGATGGAGAGGACCTACAGTTTAAGCCGAATCTGAACGGCACTTTTCATGTCAAGAATTACTCTGGAAGAATTTGATAATCCCCACTAGAGGTAGTACCCGTAAAAACTTTAGAATACATAGACAGGGATCGAACAAAAGACCTTTGGCATGACAGCCCAAAGCTCTAACAATCATACCACAGGTATTGCATAAGACACACTTAAGGCAGTTTAATGGCCCATTGTGATACCACATGAATCTTGAGGCTTTCTCTTAAGCTCAATGAAACCAGTTTGAGTCTCTTAAGAAACGTTAGAGGCTTATTATACTAACATGATTTGGATAGTTAAGATCATTAACAATAATTTTCATAGGTTAGCCTTGAGTTTTGAGCTAAAGCAGCACATGTACAGAGAAGGTAAAGAACTGTTTCCTCCTCTTTCTCATCCATACAGCTTCAACAAAAGTCATTTGAGAATACGCCTAGGCGATCAGCATGCTGTCCTATTAGACAGTGCCCGCTTATGACACCTACATTATCGATCTTATATGCGATCTGCTTAAAGATAACAAGCACCTTGATAGCTTTAAATCTAGTGTAGGGCAGATGTTTTTTGTGACCTGACACGGTAGATGTTTTTCCACCTGGTGTTTGCCTTCTTTATAGCGTCTTGCAGTAGCAATTGGTATGCCAGCATTGGACAAACGTTCTAGATTGGGTTCCAATGTACCATTCCTGGCAAATTCATCGGCCTTACAGTTTCATTGCATCTATGGCCTGGCACCCTATTAAGGTGAATATTAGATTGTTCTGCCATCCCCATTAGAGTTGATCGAAAGTTATGTTATAGAGTTTGTACAGGCAGAGTCCAGAGATTTGATAGCGGCCTGAGTATCTGAGAAAATGCGGATATCAGATGTTGATATCACGTTTTCTTTAAGACAGGAGAAAACATCAAGAGGTGTAAGGTAGAGTAAGGTGTCCAGTGCCGTAGATGGGGTCGTGCGAGATGATCCGCTCATACATAGGTAAGCTGAATGTTGAAATTTATTTACTTTGACGCGGTTTATACCTTTCTCTAAAGCAGTCCACCATATTGCACACCGTACATTAAAATCGGTCTGATTACCGATGTGTACAGCCAATGCGTGATAATCCCCATTTATTACCAATAACTTTTTTGCAAGAAAAAAAGGTCTACAGTAGCTTTTTTGAATCTTTCTTGTGTATTGCGTTTCCAATTTAGTTTTTTGGCTAAGATAAGCCTCAGGTACTTAGCTTCTTCTGAGAACTTTGATTTTATTCCTTTAATATAAAAAATGGAATTTTGTATTTCCTCAAAAAAAGGACTAACACCCAGTCCACACAGATCAAGTATTAGTCTGTCTAGGGCATTTTGTAAATTTCTTTCAGTGTATTAAGATTCTTTCCTGAAACCGCTATATGAACCTCATCTGCATATACAATCACTCTGAAACCCTTGGCAACCAGACCAGTTAGGATTTCATTTACCACTATGTTCCAGAGAAAAGGGGATAGAACACCAATTGGCGGGGTCCCTCTACTAATCAATCTTCTAGAAGAAGAGTTACCCGGTTTAAAGTTAATGATTCTGCTGGTCTGCATTAAGTGAATTAACTCCTCAAGCGATATCTCTTCGTTTAGAGATCTTGGTGTAGATGTGACTGCAAATGTGTACACGTTGTTAAAGCACCTTCGATGTCAATGAAAGCAACCATAGTGGATTCTCTATGATAGAGGGAGTATTTGATGGTGTTTGTAACGCCGCCGTTTCAACCGATTTACCTTAACAGTAGGCTTGTTGAGACGTAGAAATAAGTGTTGTTTCAATACTTGCCCTCAAATGGATATCAATGAAATCTTTCTTAGGTCTTAATAAGGAATGATAATATACTTAAAGGTCGAAGATCTTTAGGGTTGACTAGCTAGCATTAACCTGCTTTGGGTATAAAAACATTTCTAACTTATGTCCATGCCGATTGAATATGGAACACATGTAGACAGCTGTTAAAAATTGACTTTTAGTAAAATGTTTACAATGTTTTAATTGCTTTAAAATTTGAAATATCTCCACAGAAAACAGCTTCACCTCGAAAATAATAGCATACTGTTCGAAATCCTTTAAAGGACACGCGGCTTTTAATTTGTATATTAATTGCAAATTCCTAAGGGCATTAATAAGAATTTCGCTCTAACCTCTTTTCGATAATGTTATTTTAATATTATTTTTGACTTTAACTTGACTTAAAAGTACACAAAATACCTCATGGTCATTTCGGTATACATACATACGTACCATGTACACATAAAAAAGTACATTACAAAAACATATATAACATGAAACTAAAATAAATTTTAAACTCATACTTCTTGATTGTCATAGAAAACGATATATCATAGAGGACGTATACAAAGTTCAACATACATATGTATGCACATCATTACATCTGTTTTCACTGTAAAAGTTCTTGACTCAATAATCCTGAAGGCATTTCAACTTTTTTAGTTTTTTTTGATAGTTTTTTTTTTATTTTTTTGTTAACTCAATTTGACATAACCAACTTTATCCTTGTCGTCTTCTGTTTCGACATTGATGCGAATATCGATATCTCTACTACAATACTGTATGCATCACATGCATCACCAAACTCACCTTGGTTTCCGCCTCAAGGCACACCAACTATTCTCAATGGGGGATATGGAAGAGGGGTGAGGCGGTTGAAAAAATAGAGATAGAGACAGAGATCCTTGGCATTGTAAAAGCAAATAACTGTGAAACGTGAGCGTATATTAAATTATCATTGGAAGGAATTTGCTTTTGTTGCTAGATTCTGCTTCTTTTGCAGCTATGAAGCTCGAACTTATACTTTATACTATTATTTTCTGTAAAGTTAAATTTAATTGGGACCAGAGCAAAGATGTGTAAGGAAGGGCAAAAATATACAAATGTGTGTATAAAGTAAGGAAGAAGGAATTGTTAAATCTTGCACCTTTAACAATATTATTGGACGTCTTCGTCGTCGTCAATTTTCATTGAATTTTATTTATAAAAAAAAGAAGTTAACTAATTGGCGTTCTCAGAATATATGACTTAAGGCAACAGGAATTATGTGGGCAGTTGATTTCAATGGATAAAAAAGGATAACTTTTATTTTTGTTTTTATTTGGGAGAAAAACCTTTTATCAAGGATATTTTATGATGCAAAGAAAACGTGATAAGATAAGGCTGTAAAAATACGAAAGCCTAAAATAAGAGAAAACTGAATTTTATGTATTTGTCATGTTAAAAAGGACACACAAAATTCATATGAAAGGTTATATTATGGACTTTTTACTTGCAAACTTTTTTAACCATAAAGTTTTTTTTTTTAACAGTAAGAGACATTTGAAGAAATGGTGACTTTTATTTCATTGAAATTATGGTTTTAGGTGGAAGTTTGAAAAAATACTGAAAACTAATAATTTTGGAAAGTAGAAATTCCCCAAAAAGCGCGGGTTACAAAAGTTACAAGTAAAAAATACTTAAGTTGTTCTATAAGCCATTTTGCTACTTTCAACTTGATTTTTGTTACATAGAAAGTAAAAAAAAGAGGGTTTCAACTTTATCTAAAGAATTTTGTTTTTAAAAGTTTGGTGATTTCTTTTCAAAATTGTCTCATGTACCAATTTTCTCACACTAGCAGGATTTGAAATGAATTAATAATTCTGCTAGCTTAAAGACAAAGCTCTAGAATTGAATTCGCGCTGATTACACTTTCACAAAAAGCTTCAAATTTTCGTTAACGGATGTCTTTGAGTCTTCTTGGAGATTTTTTGGCCTTAAAGTATCTTCAATGCGAAATTTCATGCAAGAAAGGGTCAGAAATCCATAAAATCTGTAACATGAAGACCTAATTAGAAAAAAATAGAATAACTTGGTGGAAAACATCATAGTGGAACCGCAGTCAATGCTGAGGAAGGACCATCTTTGCAGATTGTATAACGGCAACGAAAAACCGAATTTTGCTGTCAGGTAGGATGATCTATTCAACAAAGACTACGAAAGCCAACAATTTAGTACTCCCGACTTAGAAGAAATAAAGATTGCCATATCTAAGCTGAAATCTAACAATCCGCTGGAGCAGATGGCTTTAATTCCGAGCTCTTTAAAGCAGCTTGAGTTAGGTTAGGAGCATGCACCAACTTATCTGTAAGATATGGTCGCAAGAAAGCATGCCCGATAAATGAAATCTCAGTATTGTTTGCCCGATTCTGAAGAAGGAGACCCTTTAAACTGTACCAACTATAGAAGCATCAGTCTACTTAACCTCACTTGCAAAATCTTCTCTGCTGTAATATGTAAACATCTGAAGTCTAACGTCAACAACCTGATAGATCTTTATCATAGTGGTTTTGAACCAGAAAAGTTCAGAGTCGATCAAATATTCACATTACGGCAGATCCTGGAAAAACGCAAGAACACCATCTTTTTATCGATTTCAAGGCTGCATATGACAGCATTTATAGGGACGAGCTGTATCTGCTCCATAAAGGTTTGGAAACAACTTAACAGAACCTTTTGATGTCAAAAAATGGTTTTAGATAAGGTGATGCGCTGTCATGCGATTTTTTTAACATCGTGCTCGAAAGAATAGCGCAGAGCTCACATGTCAACACTAGAGGCAAAATTTTTCAAAAGTCTGTCCAACTACTGGCATATGCTGATGACATTGACATAATCGGAAGAACTCAGCGTGATGTCAATGGGGCTTTTGTGAGTATTGAGGCAGAGGCGGCAAAAATGTGTTTAACGGTTAATAGGGGCAAAACAAAGCACACGCTGTAGTCAAGAAAGGGTTTACAACACCTAAGTCTAGGTCAACACGTCACCATCTGCAGTCGTAACTTTGGGGTATCTTAGGACTTCGTCTACCAAGGCTCCGATATGAACGCAGAAAACAACACCAGTGCTGAGATCAAACGAAGAATAATTCTAGCTAACCGCTGTTTCGTTAGGCCTAAAAAGCTATTGAGTAGCAAAGCGCTCTCTCGAATGACCAAAGTGTAGCAATATAAGACCCTCATCATCGGTGCAAAAGCATGGACTATGACAAAAGCGGATTAAAGCATCTTGGGTCGTTTCGAGAGTAGAGTTCTTCTAGTGATCTTCTAGTGGTCCCATATGCATAAAAGGAGAGTGGAGGAGAAAATGGAACAATAAACTTTACGGGCTGTACAGAGACGAAGACTCCAACGACTATGGCGGTTTGGTCACGTAAGCGAATGGAAACCAATGCTCCGGCCCAGAAAGTCTTCGAGGCCTTGTGCCTTGAAAGGAGAATACCAAGGACGCTATAGGTCTGAAAATCTAAAGAAGGAAAAAAGCAATTGCAGGCTCTGCTGATAACCTGAATTTATCAACTTCGGTAACCTAATTTTACAAAAAAGGGACACTCTCAAAAATAAGAACTAATTCAATATTCTTCTTAAAAGCTTGCACTTAAAATAATGTAGTCACTTCAATTACAAACAAAAACCTCTCAACCTTCCATTACAACCTTAAAATCACCCAAATTATCTCGTCCTCTTTCAAAAGAACTTCATATCGATTTCAAATCTATATCGATTTCGGTAGATATAAATCATATCCTTTCATAGGTAAAAGCTTAAGTGGGTTAATTATTATTTAAGTCAAACTGATGATCATATTTATGAATTCTTTGATATTCGCAAACTGTATTTTCCCCCAAACACAAATGAATCATAAAATTTCTAATTCAGTTATTTTCAGTGTGAAACAAGAGTACATAGTAATTAGGTACCTAACCTAGGTTTATAGCTTTTCCCATATAGAGCAAAGACCTATAGACAATAATGTGCCAAGAAAATTCACATTTTTGGTCAATAAATCTGCCTGTTATCGATATCGTTTGCGCTATCCTTTTATACCATACATATACGAATAGTATATAAGGACATAGTCAAGTCAGTCGAATGAGTGGCTAGAACAGATTTCCACACATTCATTTGAATTCAAACCTACATTTAGCTATCCTATCAGATCGGCATATTATATTTGCAGAAAAGAAATAATCAAAGTACTCCACAAAATGACTACAACACCAGAATCCAAAATCAAGATTCCCCATCAGAATCGATTCTTCGTATCTTTCACTAGAGATCCCAAGCCAAAGCCAAAGCCCAAGCATAGCATCAGAGTATAAGAGTACTGAGTTAGGGTATAGAGAAAAAGATATATATCTCCTGTATGTGGTTCAACATGGAGTAAACTAATACCACATTCTGCATGACCTCACCACGAAACTGCAATAACATGGTTTTAAATTTATCCTTTCCACATGTTTTCCATCGTCGCATATATCCGTTGCTTCCGTCGTCACCGTCACCATTACCATCACCATCACCGTCGCCGTTGCTACCGCGTCTTTCCTATGATATTGATGATGTAGCCCAAGCCCATGTCCATAGATAGACTATACCTATACCTATCTAGCCTAACATGGATTGCATATCCTTTCGTTTTTCGTCCTCGTCCTAGATATACATACCCTATACCATCACATCATCATCGCATGAAGTACCGAAACCAGCCCAACCTACAAATGATTCGAATGATTTCTCGAATCTTGATTACTGTCAAGTGCACTTAACAGTTTTCCTAGTGCCAGTATGTCGAAGTTGATATTCCTAGCATGTTCAATTTGCAATGAGATGATATATGATAGATGTCCTGCAAGCGGCTGGAAAAAGTACTATCCAAAGTCCCTTCTTTTTCCCCATCTCTTTGCCTACATTTATAGTATACATATTTTATAGGTAAGGTTATCTATAGAGAGGATGAAAGATCCAAAAAAGGAGCCATGTATGAGGTATGAAGGGAAATAAAAAATCGAAAGAAAAAATATTTCGAAAATCCGACAAATGTATCTATGGTTCGGTTGAATGGATTGGATTTTGCCATTCTGTTTCTATTGAAATTCGTTGATTCTCTCGATATGTACTTGGCATTCGTTAAAGATGAACAAGAAGGCCAAT
This sequence comes from Eupeodes corollae, assembly GCF_945859685.1. Lineage (NCBI taxonomy): Eukaryota > Metazoa > Arthropoda > Insecta > Diptera > Syrphidae > Eupeodes > Eupeodes corollae. Next base: position 139,596,691 of record NC_079148.1, on the reverse strand, counting down.
TCAGGAGTCATCTTTGGATTGGATTTTTCTTTATTTCCTATTTTTTTTTTATTTTCTGAAATACCACTTCATCGTCACCATATATACTACATCCTCTTACAATTTCTCTTCCTGTTTCTAGCTCACTCTCTACACTCAATCGTATACTCTCTTTTAATCCTTATCGAAATTATACTTCAAGTGATGTTTAAGTGAAATGCATTAGATACAGAAGAACATGGTTACCAGATTGTCTCAATAATTAATTTAGTTTAATGGGTTTCTAGGTAACAAGGAGAAAATCCGAACATGAAAATACAGTGTTACCATTTTTGACAGTATTGCTCTTGTCTATATTTGTACTAAGACATCATTTGTAGTTCAAAAAGCTTTTTACAAATAGGTTCAAATAGATCTTTTGAATATTTTAAGGTTTTCAAAAGGAAGCTGTTAATAAAAAATGCCCTTGTTAATGCTTAACCCTGGTTCATACTCGACACTTTGATCTTCTTGTTTACAAGCCGCTTTTTTAAACGGTTAAACTGTTCCAGTATACCGTTTAAAGAAGAACCAAAGAGCAAGTATTATAAATAAATAAGATTGCTCAATAGCCCGTAGAGAACCAGGTCTTAGTGACTTAAAGCTTTCAATCATTAATTTGTTTGAGTCATTTTAGGGATGGAGGGCGCCTACAGTTGTTATTCCAAATACGAAAGGCTCATTTGAGAAAGTACTTTTCAAGAATTAATTTTGGAGGATTATTCAAATCTTCCTGTGGGAAAACATTCATGTGTCAAGGTCAGGGATTAAAGGGTGTGGCACTATAGTCCTACGCATCACACCGCGGGTAGTATTGGATTACCCAACAATTTCAAACTTGATGTTTTAATCAAACGTATGATATCACGATCACAGAAAAGTTGGAAAAAGTGAGTCCAGTAGTTTTGGTTGAATCAAAAATTGATAATTCTTATGTTCTCAAAACTCGCAAGCTCGAAACTTCGAATGACTTCGTTCATTATTAAAAATAATTTTTTTTTTCATTTTTTCCCAAAGGGATCAGAAAATTAATTAAAAAACTTTTAAATGTTTTCGAAAAGAAAATTTGTAAATTAGGGTTTATTTTCTTAAGAAATAAACCTAAATTTTTTCTGCGGTAGAATTGTTTTTCAGATATGTTTCTAAATCTTAAAATAGTACCCTTGTTTTAAACAGAATCTATTTCACATAGAAATACACAGCGTGGTAAGGCATTTTACATTCGCAAAGCACGGCTAAAGAACGAATCTCTGTGCTTTACAATATTGAAATATCTTTTTTAAAGCTTATAACTGTTTTAATCCCTTAGTAGAACAGCTTTACTTTACTTTATTTTCATTTCAATAGCGCTTTTCTTAACCTCTTGCCAGTATTTTGTTTTCTTTTTTCTCAAAGACTCAACAGTATCATTACAAAAAATAGCGGATCAAGGTATGGACAGTTTCAGCTTTCTTTTTTTTAAATTGAGGTTTTCTAGACTCCTGTTGGTAACCCTGGAAATTTCCTGTTAACCTATATTATTTTTGAAAATAGCAAGAAAAATTCCAATTTTCATTGGTCTCAGTTTCTAGAGCTTCTTGGTTAGTCTTAACCTTTTATTCATTTCGAATGGTGGATGAGGATCGTTCTGGATTTTTTTTTTGATTTTTGTTTTGTGTTCTTCTTTAACTTCTTGTTTTATTTTGCAAGGATTGAAAATAAAGAAGAAAATAATAAAAAACAAAAAAAAACATTATTCATGTTTTCGTTAGAATCGTTCAATTGAATCTTCCATTCTTCAGGGCCTATACATGGGTAGTACTCAACATCGTCGTACCCTCTTTGACCCCCTTCAACCTTTAGTCGTTGGTTGTGTATCTCATGCAGTGTTCTATTTGCTGAGTAAAGAGGAACAAAAAAATCTATCTAATCCATACAACCCTCTCTCCCCTCTTCACAATGGTGAATCTCAAAATTCGTTTCGTCTAGTGATGGTCCTGACGCTACTCTACTATACCTACTATAGTACTGATACCGTTTTTTTTGTCTTGTCATTGAGGCGTTGTTAGTTTTGCTGATTTGCCGAAATTCTCCACCGTGATTGTTGTTTTCCTTTCGCTTAGTCTTCCTGGCCCAAACCCCCATAAGTACTCAACCAAAAAAAAAAAAGAACTCTTGGGTATATATTGCATTCCTCGTCCTTGCTATAGTCTTTATGTCCTTTTAACCCCCTCTCTTCAGATTTTTCGGGAGTTTGTGTGTGTGTTGTGTTTTCCACTGATGTAGACTTTTTCACTCGCGCTCTCCATTGGTGTTATTTTTTTTTTTTTTGTGTTTGGCTTTTGTTTTTGGAGAAAGAAGAAAATTCGGGGTATTTGAGGGGTTTGAGGCAATATTTGATGTACCGACGACGACGAGTGAAGTGTGATTGTTAGATGTTAAGTTTTCTTCACCGAACGGTTTGTTTATATACTCAAACAACAAACGGAAAGAGAACTATGCCTTAGGGAAAATCTTTATCGCAATTTCCTCGAGGATTTTTACGGGTATTGAATTTAGGATAGAATTTGCTTTCTATTTTCTTTTCTTTCCTTTTTGTCTTTTTCGAATCTTTGTTCTGTTTGTGCGGCACACTTTTGCTCTTGAGTGAATTATTTTTTTTTTATTCCTTCATTCCTACTGTGAATCTACCTATCTACCGTTGCTTTTAGCCTTTGAGTTTGTTTAGAAGGATAAAGCTTATTATGTACGTTTCCTTCATAGACATTTGATAGGAGCTATTGAACAGCACAAAAATAAACTTTTTGAATAAAGAATGTGTTTCATCGTTTTTTTTTTTGTTCCTTTCTGATTTTTATTTTATTTTTTTGTTTTGAAATTTCATTTTTGATGCGGAATTTGTTGATGGTAATGTCGGTAGGAATATATATAAAAGAAGAAAGGTGCCACATAACAGAAAGGATATACCTAACCTAACCTATATAGGTTCATAAAATTTATTTGATTTAATTTATTTAAAAGAATTTGATTTGACGAAATCGTGCCAAGAATACATTACATATAGATATTTTTTTTTGTTGCTTGTTTTCAAATTTCAAACAAAAAAATAAAAGGTTTTTGGCAAAATAATGGAACAAAAAATTATATTAGCAGTTCCAAGAAAACTCCTGTGATTTTATTGGGTACCAAGGAATTTTCAATTTCACAGATTTAAATTGAATGTGGATATATATGAATTCTTTTGACTGGAAAATATAGGTAGTTTCATCATAGGTAGATATTGGATCTCATTTTAATTTGTAAAACCCTTTTTCTTTGAAATTCCAGAAGCAGAAGGAAGATTGGATGCTTGAACAAAAATGTACTCGTAGTTGAAGAGTTTTTCTGATACTTCACAGCAGGAAGTGCCTTTTTGAATATGAGACTTGTAAGGCTTTATGACAGTTCTAGTTCAAAACAAATCTTGAAAATGGTCTTGTAATTATTATACAATGAAGTTCTAATTCACTCGTTGTTTAAAATTTGTATTTTCCTTTTCGTTTTCCAAATTCCTCTGAAAAAACGGAGATTTTGAATACCTTTTGTGAACATGAAAACAGAAAGAAATATGGAAGAACACTTCCAGAGCTCTGATTAAAAATTTATCAGATTCATCCATATCCACATTCGTGAAGTTTGCTGAAAAGTCTCTTATATTATGTTTTCCGTTAGGTTAGGTTAACGTGGCTGCGGATTAAAAATCCACAAACTTAGGCCAAGAGAAAGGCCCATTGTGATACCACATGAATCTAGAGAATTACTTCCTACTAGTCGAACCAATTTGAGATTTTATAAGGCGAAGAAGATATTTTATATCCTTTTTAGCTAGTTCACTGGGATTATCAAAACAGTAGTCACCCAGATGAAGTTTGCGTCTGAGTGAAAGAGCAGGGCAAGTGCATAGGAGATGAGAGTTTGTCTCCTCTTCTTCTTCGTCCATACAGCTCCTACAGAAGTCATTTGATGCTACACCAAGTCGTATTGCGTGTCTGCCTATAAGACAGTGTCCCGTAAGGACACCTATTTAGGAAGCTCATATGAAGTCTGCTTTGAGATACCAAGTCTTTAAAGCGCTTTAGGTTCATTGAAGGCCATATGAGTTTTGTGGCTAGGCATGTTGGTAAGTTGTGCTACCTAGAATTTGCTATAGTAAATGCTGTTTCTTTTAGCATAAGTTTACATGCAGTTATCGGTATACCTATCTTCTCCCTTTTAGGTGAAATAGGTATGATGGTTCCATTTTTAGCGAGTTCATCGGCTCTACAATTACCTGTGATGTCTCTGTGGCCCGGCACCCAACAGAGGTGAATGTTAAATTGCTGCGCCATCTCCATAAGAGACGATCGACAATCGAGTGCCATTAAAGATTTGGTTGAGACACCGTCAAGGGATTTGATAGCAGCCTGACTGTCAGAGAAGATGCGGATATCAGGAGTTGATATCACGTTTTCTCTTATCCAAGAGAGAAGCTATTTGATCGGGTTTAGGAATAGTGTAGTCTATGTATGAACCAAAGAGGTTCAAAATGATGGAGTGCCCCACATTGTTGTTGGTTCATTGAGATGAGGCGTCGAGTCTTATCGCTGCACTCGCTGCCACTTGTTTACTGAAGATGTCGAGGGGTGTCAGATGGAGGAGAGTGTCTAACGCTGCTGAGGGTGTGGTTCTCAATGCCCCGCTTATTCAGATATATGCAGTGTCGTAGTATGTGGCTTTCTCCAGTGCAGTCCACCATACTTCAATCCCGTACATAAGTATTGGTCGGATGACCGATGTGTATAGCCAGCAGGTTATGCGAGGTTGAAAACCCCATTTGCTTCCTATGCCTTTCTTGCAAAGGAAAAGAGCATCTGTAGCTTTTTTAGCTCTTTCCTGTATATTGGATTTCCAACTTAATTTTTTGTCCAATATCAAACCAAGGTATTCAAGCGCTTCATTGGTAAAAATTAGTGGTATACCTTTTATTGAAGGAGATACAATTACTGGGATCTTGTTTTTTCGTGTGAAAAGGACGAGGTCTGTTTTTTGAGAATTAATACTAAGTCTGCAGGGATCAACCCATCTAGTGAGCATATTGAGTGCATTGGTATTAGGATGATCCCCTGTGACGGCGATAGCAACCACTCTGTAGCCTTCCCTCTCAAGGTATATTAGTAGTTCGTTAACCACTATGTTCCACAGGAGAGGGGACAGAACACCACCTTGCGGAGTGCCTCTACTGACAGACCTTTTTGTGCAAAAATCTCCTAAACTAGAGTTGATGATCCTGCTTTTTAGCATTAAATTAATCAACTCACAAATTGAGTATTCGATGTTTAAGGTCGTCATAGCAGAAGTGATAGCGGATGTGTCAACGTTGTTGAAAGCGCCCTCAATATCCAAGAAGGCCACCATATATGGAAATCGATCAATCGTTTCAGAGTTTTGAGAATGAAAGATGATAGGCTAATAGGTCTTAGTTCCTTAGGGTCGACATGCGAGCATTTGCCCGCCTTGGGAATGAAAACTCCTTTACATCCCTCAATCATCTCAATGATGTTACCCGTCACATTAAGCTGAGATATGCAAAGAATGTGGATCAATTTCTAAAATTTTCAGAATCATAAAACAAATATTTAAATATGAAAATATTTTAATGAATATGTTTAAAGCTTTGAATATTAAATTAATTAGACTTATCCATGTTTACATTCTTGAAGTTTGGTTGAAAAGTTTGTCTTCTATGTCCCTTGTAATTGCTAGCAGAAATATGTAAGAAATTTGTCTACATTTTTAAAATTTTCTGAATTAATAAGAGCGATGTAAAATGGTCAAGTGATCCTTGTTGAAATTCATAAAGTTTGGCTGAAAAGATTCTCCTCTAAAAAAAATAAAGCCTTTTATTGAAAGGTGACTAATGAATTGCTCTTGATTAGAAGCAGAAACATACCAAGAAAATAGTTGAGTTGTTTAAGTCTTTAGGGAGGGTTAAAATTGATGTAGTCTTAATAGACTCTTTTAAAATTGATTGCATGTTGCCTTGGTCTAAATTAGATTAAAATCCAAATGAAAAACAAAATTTAAAAAGAATCTAAAAATTTGAACATGAAAATGTCTGTTTAGGGCAATGCTCGTAAAAGATTTTGAAGCAGTCTTCCATAGACTTGCGTGAAAGACTGCTTGTTAGCCTGTATGATTATGAATAAAACATATGAATCATTAACATTTTATCAAAAAATTGTCATCATATAAGACCTCGTTAATTTAGAAAGTGTTACTTTGCTAATTGGTACTTTATTTTTCTTAGCATCTCATATCATATCTCTTTGGGGATTTTTCGCACTCCCCTTGTTAACAAAAACTTTATTTACACTAAGCCATCTTAATTGCATATACATATACAATTCAGTGTGAGAAATTTATAATTTAATTATCCTTATATGTATGTACATATTATATTGCTCATACAATGCGAATAGGTATGATGTGTGATGTCTTCAAAAAGAACTTATAAAACACCCTTTTTCAAAAATTTTCATTTTGAAGAACCGTGACTTGACTTCACATTAAGTATTTACACTCAATTAGAAGATAATTCAAATATTTGAATATGACAGAGTTCTATATTACCCGTACCTACAAACAAATACACTTTGCTCCCTCGGGTGTATCGTGCATGGCTGATGCTGATGTTTCGAATGTTGCTTGGTTGTGATATCTTTTTGAAAAAGTAACCCAACAAATTTTGATGAGCTAACATGCAAAATAGATGAAGCCCAAGAGCTAAATTCATCTACTTCTTATCCTTCTTTCGAATATCTTCTTTTTAAGAAAATACACAAAATAAAGAAAACAAAATTTCAGCTTTTGCAAAGAAAATACTTACTACACCCCTTCGACAAGGACATATTTGAACAACACCAAAACTTTTTGCCATTTCAATTAGTCCTCGAGTCAAAAGTTAATCTGACATTCACCTACTTATAACTCGTATATGTGATGTGTACCACAAGAGAGGGCAAAAAAAGGATACCAAAAAAGTTAATACGCTTAATAAGAGTAATATATACTTCTATACGAGCGACGGGTTTGAGATATCCTTTTTCTTCTTTTCCTTCTAAATATGGCAGAGGTATGCAAAGAAAAAATAAAAATCTCAAAATATCTCTCCGGTAAAAATGCAAAAAAAAAGGGAAGAAACGCACAAAGTTATGAAACACGAACCTTGCCAGACAAAACTTTTTCTTTAAGTCATCTTTACTTATACCCGGGGATCATGTCCTCTTGGTCGGGTATGGTTTTCTGTCGTATAAGCTCGCACGATACATGATACAACAAAAACTTTTACTTTAAATCCTTTTTCTCCACTCTTTGGCTTTAAGGAAAACATTCTGCCACCATACACTCAAACTACTTACTACATATACTTTGCTTTAATTTACCAAAACTTAGCTATATTATATGCAAAAAGGATAAAAACAGGAGCCGTGTGGGAGCGTTTGTATGGATGCACTACCCTACACATATCACAAAAGCTGCCCAACCGCAATGCCAACTTTTTTCTTCTTATTTTTCGTATTCTTAGGAGAAACTTTTAGCTTAAGTAAGGGTTAAGACGGCGGCGTATTTTCCTTAGGCCCTAAATTCGTCGAAAGGGAAAGAAAATGCAGAGAAGCTGATATTTTTTTTTTCCTTCAGTTTGTGCCTAGTGAATTTGAAAAAGGTATTGCAAAACGTGATTTGAATTCCAATATAAATACTCCTCCAGGAAGTTACATATAGGTACTATTTTAAAGGTGTTCCACAGGATTTAAGAAATAGGTATGCGAACGAACGAACACATGGCTGATGAGATCAAGGTATTTCAAAAGTTTGATATTGATAAGATGAAAGAAGTCAGGTTTGGAATAAGTCATTGAATTAGTAATTTTTCTACTCTTACGAGGTTATATTCCGACCTACGATATGCTAATGGAGGTAAGAGAGCTTCAAATTGAGATTTCAAGCTGTTATTTGCATGATAAGAATACTAGTGTGATTTTTTTTAAAGGAGAGTT